>NC_079203.1:45417580-45717580 GCF_026745355.1 Beta vulgaris subsp. vulgaris
TAGTATAGAGTGTGAGAGAGTTTCCTCAACCTAAGAACCCTAATCAATGGACGATGGTTTAAACTTTAAAGCAAGATATTTCGGCGATGTTCACCCTTAGCTCTAAAAACCTGCTTTGTCATGCCTCTGGATGTTACTAAGGAAGAGCTTATTCGAACCTTCAAGCAATATGTGGCCAAGTAACTAACTTTTACATCCCAACCCAACCAAAACCAAACAACCTTCACAAATTTGCTTTTGTCAAATTCTTCTCATCATTTTCCTTAGCAGAAGCAATCAACTATGAAAATGAGAGAAAGTTAAACCTTCGTCTTCGAGTTCACGCTGCAAAATATGACTCAATAAAATTGAATACTTCACGTTCACACCAACCAAGTACCAAAAAAACATACCCAGACAAAACGCAATGCCAAGATATCCCTCAAAAACTATCAAAGACCATAGGTCTTACAAAGAAGCTTCCATGCATACCACAAATACACTCCATCATCAACCAATCCAAAACAACCAATATGATCTCAAACACTCTGCAACAAGCCCTAATAACTACCAAATTGATCCGAAAAAGTAAAAAAAAAATCCCTCCTCTTGAACCTAAACCCTATTCTAAACCACAAATGCAAAAAAAAAAAAATTCCCTCTTTAGAGCCCGAACCCCAGCCCAATTGTTTCAAATTTGTGGCTTGTGAAGTTGGAAGAATGGTTTCTTATAACCGATCTGAGAAAGAAAAAATATTGAACGTAGAAAACAAATAAAGAATACACAGATTTACGCGGCTCACCAACGATGTGTTGGCTACGTCCACGAGCAGAGAGAGTAGTGTTATTGCTCTTGAGGAATTTCATATTACAGATGTGTTTACACACTGATGACGGCTTAAAATAAACTAGGTTAAATAACATATTATAACCCTGCTCGAAATTGACTCCTCGCGTCAAAATTGACCACCCCATCGGGTCGGACGACATCCGTCCGATCGAGCGGCCATTTTTCCCAACCCTAACTTCGGTCTCGGGCCCGATCGGGCGCTGGTCGTCTGGTGGTGATTTGGTGATCACCCCCGATCGGGCGACCTACTTCCAAGCCCCACCTTAGACCTTTGACCCCGCCTAGCGGGGTGGCACTGTCCGACTTGACCGGACGGCCCTACGACAACACCCTTTGATAAAAATCAATCAGATTCAAGGCATAATTCTACAAATCTCCACCTTGACTTGAATCCTCTCACAACGAACCAGATAACCAGATGCATTGAACACAATGCCTTTGTCGTCACTGCAACCAGATTTGCCCCGAAAGACAACTAGACCATATTTGTCCCTTAAGGACACTGGATTAGCCTCTAATGACCCAGACTTACCCCCAAAGGGCAATTAACACCATTGAACATTGAGCAAGTTCAAACAATGTTGAAACTTACTCTGTGGAACCGGATTAGTGAGCATTGGGTCTAGATCGAGTCTTGGATCCATGCCCATCTCTACCCACACCTCCTTTTAAACTACAAAGGGGGATTCGTCAAGATGATCATCTCTCCCCCTATTCTTATTTGATTTGGTGGTTGAACCTCTTAATCTCATGATTAACTAAGCCATTTCTTTAAGGCTTTGGGAAGGAATTGTGGTATGTAGGAACGGGTTCAATCTATCTCATTCGCAATATGCCGATTATACGGTTATGTTTTTCCCTCCTAAAATAATGGTCTCATAAATATCAAATGTGATCGAATCTTATTCCAACTAGATTCTAGACTCCAAATAAACTTCCATAAAAGATCAATTATTGGTGTCAATGTGGATGAATCGTGGCTTCGAAGAATGGAAAAATGCTTCTTTGTAAAACTGGCGGCCTAACTTTTACCTATTTGGAGCTACCAATAGGTGTGAAAAGATCGTCGCTTACTACTTGGAATCCAATTTTAGAGCGAATGAAGAAGAAATTAGCTGCGTGGAAAGGGAAAACTCTTTCATTATGAGGTCGAGCAGTTCTTCTAAAAGCATCATTATGAAGACTTACGTTGTGTTACATGTCTTTCTTCCTAATACCAACGGGTGTCATTGAGAAAATTGTGAAAATCCAAAGGCAATTCATATGATGTGGCATTAGAGAAAAGACCTCTCCCTCCCATCTCATGGGATTGTAGTCAACTCCCAAAAATGCTCAGTGGCCTTATTATTGTCAATCTCCTTCATAAGAACCTAGGACTTCTCTTCAAATGGTTGTGGAGATTTATAAGTGAGCTTCAATCATTGTGGCACCAAACCATTCAAATGAAATATAATTCTTCTACTTCAATTGTGTTGTTCAATTAGAACATCCCTCTTATGGAGGGCCATGGAAGGCTATATGCTCATCCGGCCATCTTCCGACATCCTATGGTAGGTTCAATGGTGACTTCTCTAATAAGGAAAAAAGTTGGAAATATTGTGGATACATTATTCTGGTGTGATCTTTGGGTCGTAAATCAACCTTTGCAAATTGAATGTTCAAGATTATATATTTTAAGCCTAAATCCTAATCGCTCTATTAATTCTTTTGGATTTTGAGATGGGCGAGAATGGAATGGTGCTTCGGGTGGAAGAGATCTCTTAGACCCAATGATCTTGTTGAATTTCGCAACCTGCAACGTATTCTACAACAAGCATCACTCACTCAACTGGACAAAGATTATTTAATTTGGTCACCTAACAAACATGGGCTCCTTCACCGTGGGTTTCCTTTGTCCTTAAACTTGCAAAATCTAAATGTCAACGTCCAAACATCACCTTCAATGGACTCTGGAGAGGACTTGTTTAGTTTCGTGTTGAATATTTGTTTGGCTTACGCTTCAAAGCAAATTGAATACCGAAGAAAACCTCACTCGTCTTGGTATTATTCCGACATCTGAATCTATGTGTACTTTTTGCGGGCTCTTACCAGAGGGTTGTAACCATTTGTTATTTCATTATCACTTCTCATGAAGCCTTTGGACTTGGTTCTTGGTGGTCAAATCTTTGGGGGCCTCCAATGGGTATCTCCTTTCTCCATTATCAAAGACGCTTTCCAACAATGGTATTTCCCAAATGCAAACTCTTTTTTAAGAAGGTATGGTGTGCGAGGTTTTTCATTATTTCGTGGACCTAATGGAAAGAGCTTAATGGCCCCTGCTTTGAGAATACATCATCAGTTTGCCGCAAATGCATTACATGTTCTTCTCCGTCTCTCATGGTAGATTAAGGGTTGGGGAGTATTATTTTCCTTACAACACAGATGAAATTATGCGTTTTTCGGGTTGCCTACACAATGGTCTCCCCAAGAGGCCTCAAAAACTTGTTCCCAAACCAGATATTTTGAGCACCAAATGGTTCCCTCCAACAAAAAAACTCTCTCAAATGGTATGTAGATTCTTCACTTAATCCTTCTTCCGCAAAATCTGCCATTGGGGGTGTTCTTAATTGAGAAGTGATGGAAATTTTATTTTCCTATTCTCTTTGCCTATTCATCTAATGAAAATTAAATAAACCATGCCAAGGTTCATGCAGTCCACAGGGCCCTTAAAATCTTCATAGACTCGGGATGATTCTCATCCGCTAATGTCATAGTTAAATCTGATTCAAAGTATGCATTTAGATGGTGCACCGGGTCCAAGACCTTTAGAATTTGAATTTCATCATCAATTTCATTTGTGGCATCCTTCACTCAATGTCGGAGTTCTCTATCACATACAAGAGCAGGGAAACTAATATTGTTGTTGATTCTATTGTGAAGCAGGATCTACTTATGCTTGTTTATTTTGTTATGCGGCTTTAGTTTCCTAATGAGGTTTAGCTGGGTCTACTTCATTTTTGTAATGTTAATTATGGTCTAGTATTCTCATTATCGGTTTAACATGCCTACCAATTTTCACACGAATATCCCTTTTGTGTTCAGCATCACGCAACAAAGCAGATAGGCCTTCAGCACACATAATAAACATGAACTGGCAGAGCGGGTCACCTTGTCTCAATCCTCTACTCGGTCTAAATTTTCTAGAAAGTTGTCCATTAACAAGAATTTCAAAGGATGCCGAATTTACACACTTCATAGTGTTATGGACAAAATCTTCCTGAAAATTAAACCTATTCATCATTTGCTCCAAAAATTTTCACTCCACCCTGTCATAGGCTTTACTCATATCCAGTTTAAAATCTCTTTTTGTTGTTCTCAACTATTTGATAATTGATCGATTTATGGAAAAATTAAGCTAAAATAAATATACGCCTTTTGGCTTTCCCAACCCTAATATGCACAGTATTCTAAGATTCGCCCTTCAAACACATACTTAAATTTTTACTGCTTATTGAATACTCAAATTTATAGTACAGGGATATCTCAAAGATAAAATTTGGCTGACCCAATATATATTTAGTTGTAATATGGAATCCAACGACATTAACAATTACTCCTTTCATTTCTCTTTAATTGCTACATTGTTTTATGCACAAATATTTAGGCAACAGCACTTTTGAACTTTTTACAGGGTACTTATAGACCCAATTAATGTAAAATATATGGGGAAAAGTGAAAAAAAAATAGTATTTTTTTGTGAAAAGAGAGAAAACAAATATAATAGTACTTCCTCCGTTCCATAATAAGTGAAACATAGGAATTGAGTCCAAGATTTAATAAACATCACTTTCAAAAGCTAAAAAGTCATAAATACCGTTTACGTACATTATTAAAAGGAGGAGAGAGAAAAGCAAACCACACAAGTTTGTGATGGGTACTCTTGTCATTTTGTCACTTTCTTTTTTCCATTTAAGGTATGTTTCACTTATTTTGAAACGTTCAAAAATAGGTAGTGTTTCACTTATTATGGAACGGATGAAGTATTACTTTTTGATGGGCCAAGTAACACAAATAGGAAAGTTTAAACGATTTATCAATTAATAAGAAACATCCATTTAAGTAACATGTAGCAATTAAAAAATCGAGGGAGTATTTTCTAATCATATATTAGGAGTAGCTAGTCCGATGTCCACCCAATAAATAGATGCATTTATGTACATATTTGAATGCCTTAAAATTTGGATACTAAGTTGTTGTTTGGTTATAAGCTATTTTCCTTGGAAATACAAGTCACTAGGAAATACAATATGGGTGTTGTGTTTGGTTGGAGGAAAATGAGAGAACCATGAGAAATACAAATTAAAAGGGAGATACAATTTTCCTTAGAACATGGAAAATCAATCACCAAGCCCCTTTTGTGAGTGATTTCCTAGAAAATGCAATTTCTTATATATAATGTCAACAACACAATTTTACCTAATTATTAGGAAATTAACAAGGGAAAGAATTTTTCATGAAATGTAAATTTCCATGGAAAATTACTTCCCATGTGAACCAAAAAACGCCTAAAATTTACCAAATTCGATAACAAGTACTCCATTGAACTTTACTACTTGATTTTTTTCATCAGGTACCCCTGAGATTTCACAAAATGCACCGGGTACCCCTCTTGTTTCATAAATGCACCAGATGCCTTTATGGTTTAGATAAAATGCACCATATATCCTTATTGACTGACCAATATTCGTAACGTTTACAAAGCTGATTCTGTTTCTTTCTTTTACCCAACATCTCTCTCTCGTTTTGGGCCACCCACCCCTACACCACCTAAACCCTTCTCCTTCCTCACCTGTCTCCTTCATACTAACCACACACCACGCACCACCTTCTCATTCTTCCTCTATCCCCTTCGCACTAACCACCGCACCATCCACCACCTTCTCCTTCATCGTCTCTCTCATTCGCACTAACCATCGCACCATCCACCACCTTCTCCTTCCTCCTCTTTCTCTTTCGCACTCACCGCCCTACACTACCTTCTTCTATCCCCTTTCTTTCCTTCGCACTAACCATTGCAAAGCTTGAGTTCATGTAAAGAAATTCATGGTTGTCCTGAAGAATTGCAAACTATCGTGAGGAGAGAGACATTCAAGGCCTATTTCTCAAATTTGGTTAATGAGTCAATATAAATAGAGAGTTTAGCTAAGAACTTAAGTATTTTGGATGATTTAGTGAGCATTATTCTTTTGCAAAACACTAGTGATGCCAATTCTCAAAGGGCTTTTGCTTCTCTTAAGTTGTTAGGTAGTGGTTGGTTTGATTTTCTAATCCAAATGTTGGTGCTTCCATGTAGTAATTGTTGATTTAGGTAGTTTTTTTTTTGTTGAATGTAGGATTGTTCTAACTTTATGGTGAAGATGCACATGAAGCAGTAACTATGGCCGCAAGCATTGAGAACACACTTTTGAGAAATTTAACAATGTTTGAATTTGTTGATATGTGGAGGAAAATTTAACAAGGTGTTGTTCATACTGGTATTCGATTTCTGAGGGGAAGGGTTCTCAAGGGTGGAAGGGGATGGGGAGGGAATTTCGGGGGTGGAAGGGGAGGGGGTAGGAGGGGAGTGGGAGGCGTAGAATAGAGGAAAGAGAAAATGTATGAAGAAGAAAACTATAAAAAGAAAGTTAACTGGGTTTAATTATGTTTAACTAAGGTGATTTAGGCTTAATAACTAACAGAAAATTAACGTTATCAATCATTAAAAATATCTTGGGCATTTTATCTAAACTACAAAGACATTTAGTGCATTTTGAAATAGGATGAATACTCCCTCCGTCACAAAATACTCTTGACCTACTTATCAAGACACATAGTTTTAGATGATAAGTTGTTTGGTTATTAATTGTTATTTTATTGAAAAGTAGATATGGTAAGAGTTAGTAGTTAGTAAAAGTAGTACGTCCTTCGTCCCAAAATATAGTTCTCATTTTCATTTTGGGTGTCCCAAAATATAGTTTCCATTTCCATATTTAGTTTCACAATTTTCCGTAGTTTGTCTAGAAAAATCGTGTCCCATCATTTATTTGCTTCTTGAATTTTGTTTTTTCCTTTGTTTATTCAACCAAAATGTTACAATTAATGTTCTTTCACCAATTCTCCATTCTCTCTCCTAAAATCATTTTTTCCCATACAACATTTATTTAAATAAACAAAAAATCTTTACTATCCCTACTTGCATAAATTACCGTGAAAAAAGAGAAATGAAAACTATATTTTGGAACGGAGGGAATATTATTTTATTTTAAGGAGGGAGGATGTGGGTCATGGTTAGAGTTGATAGGTAATAAGAGTTATTATGTCATTTTATTTGGAAGAGAGAGAGTGCCACCATAGTTAAAATATAGAATGATTAAAATAATAGTGGATCATATTCCAAAATAGAAATGTAAAGAGTTTTTTGAGACAAATAAAAAAAAAAAAGTGTAAAAAGTATTAAAAAAACGGAGGAGTATTCATTTCTAAACCTCATACATAACGGGTGAAAAACCGTTTACTACTACTTATTTTGCTGCCATGCATTAGCCGTACCTTCCGATTTGTCGTTACTTGATTTTGAGCGTTATATTTGGGTGATGCGACACAGTCTAGACAGAGTTGTAAACGTGGCTCATTCAGCGTACGCCGACAGTCACTTTCAGTACCAAGGTGGCAACCATTTCCTATTACTATGCCGTCCAATTCTTTTGTCCTTAATTGGTTCACTTAAAGTCAATCATTAATGCGAGCTCATATTTGACAAATACTTCACTTTCACACTCCTACCCGGGTGCTAATCGAGTTGAGCAGCTCGTGATCAACTCAGTCAATACTCGGTCAACGCTCGACTTAAATTTGATCGACTCGAGTTCGTGATCGACTCGAGACCTTAACGAGTCGAGTTGAGCAAGCTCTAACTCGACTCGATAAGCTCGCGGGCAACTTGTTAAAATTTTTTATATAAATTGTTGAAATGAGAATGAAAAAAAATATACTTGAAAAGAAAGTAAGGTAAATAAGTTGGAAATGGAGAGGGAGAAACAATGCATAAAACTTATCCCACATTGGTAGAAAGACAAAAAATCAAAACCTATTTTACTTTATAAAAAATGGTGGCTTAAAAAAAAGTCCCACATTGGTGAAAACTAAAAACCAAAGCTTTTTTTCTTTATAAAAGGGAAGGATGACACTTGAGAGTTTGGGTTGAGCATTATGAGCCCAAGTCGAGTTGAGCTTGATGAGTTCGAGTCGATCAACTGAGCCGAGTTGAGCTTAACGAGCTTGAGTAGAGTACTTGAGTCGAGTCGAGTTTAACGAGCTCAACTCAAGTACTCGAGTCGAGCATAAATAATTCTTTTCGAGCACCAGTCGAGCTAGGAAATTTTGTACTCGACGAATTTCGAGTCGAGTCGGTCGATTTTTTATTCGAGTTGAGCAAACCCCAGCTCGCGATCGACTCACTCGATTAGCACCCTACTCCCGAGTCCCGTCTCCATGTATTAGAAAAATTGTGCCAGTGTGCCTATACAATAATATTCCTCATTATTTTTTAATTGCACCATATATTACCTACATTTTTTATTACTTGCTACATTTTCTTTTGATGATTGTTTTTTTTTTTTACTTTCTACTCTCTCCGTTTCATTTTAATTTACACGTTTACACTTTTCACGCATGCCAATGCAAAACTTTGAAGACATACATATAAATAAAATACATATTATGATGAATTTAATAAGATCTCACATAACTATATTTTCATCCGCGTATAAATCACAAATGATGATCAAAGTGAAATTTGTGAATAGTGTAAAATATCAAAGTGTAACAATTAAAATAAAACGGAGGGAGTATATTGTTTCAACTTTTCTTATTAAGAAACTATTATATTTCTTTCTTTCTTTTTTCACCAAAAAGTAATACTATCACATGCGTTCTATTTTAAATGAAACATTGGGTGAAATGACATTATTCATTGATAATTTTAACTACAATTTATCGCCATTATATAAAGAAAATTATAGTAAAGTGGGATCTTGTTAAATTCGTCTCGATACATACTATCAAATTATAAATTTTTTATATTTTTTACGTGTGAACAACTAAAGATATTAATTAATTAAAAAAACGCATTGGCTTGCATGAAAAATAAGTAAACGTTTTATTAAAAACGGAACGGGGAAGGTATATCTGTTTCTCTATTTTTCCACCCAAAAGTACAACTTTTTCACCTTTTTCCACCTCATTTTATTTCAAAAGGGTCAAAAGATACACCAAAAGAAATTGAAAAATTTAAAAACTAGTGAAAATAACAATGTAGCAAATAAAAAAAATTAAGAGAGTAATATTTAGGCACCATTTAAATGGGATCTTATTTTGTCTCGATATAAGGAGTCAAAACGTCAACTTTTTCGATGTAAGGAGTCAAGTGTCAAGTGTCAACTTTTTCATAATATTTGATTAATTTATTATACATTATCTCGATTTTGTACGTAAATGTTTCTTGACGAGCACAATTTGTTTATCCCCTGGATTAAGGGCCTGTTCTCCCCAGCTTATTTTCAGTTCAGTTCTGTTCAGTTCAGCTCCAATAAGTTCAGTTCAGTTTAATTCAGTTCAGCTCCATTCTTTTATAATCATTTTGTTAAATATTATTATTATGTTGGTATAATTTATTTATTATTATTGTCATTATTATTATTATTATTATCATTATCATTATCATTATCATTATCATTATCATTATCATTATCATTATCATTATCATTATCATTATCATTATCATTATCATTATCATTATCATGATCATTATCATTATTATTATTATTATTATTATTATTATTATTATTATTATTATTATTATTATTATTATTATTATTATTATTATCATTATCATTATTATTATTATTATTATTATTATTTAAATATATATCATTACTATTAAGTATTATTATTATTATTGGTGTTTTTATATATTATTTTGTTTATTATACCTTTACTCATTATTATTACTATTATTATTAGGAGGAACATGGTTTAGGTCAAAGCACAAATAAACCCATTTTTTTTTATCCCATAAACCAATCAAATCGCGTCAAGACGTTTTTATGATGTAATTTTCGCGGTCCAACCTAATCATTATTATTTTTATTACTAAATATTTTTATATTATTAAATCTAATTATTAAAATATTAATATTAATTTACTTCTTTTATATTATTGTTATTATATATCATCATCAAGTATTAATATATTAATACAAATAATATAAAGTAATTATTATTAATTAGCATTATTATCATTAATTATTATTATTTATTTATGATTATTAATATTATTTATTTATAACTATCATTTAAAAATATCCAAAACACTATTATTATTATTATTCATTATTATTCATTATTATTAATTATCATTATAATTATTATTTAAGTTTCATATTATTATTGTTTGAAATATTATTTTTATATTTATTACATTCAATTTAATTCAATTTAATTTGATTCAATTCAATTCAATTCAATTCAATTCAATTCAATTCAATTCAATTCAATTCAATTTAGTTAAGTTCAGTTCAGTTCAGCTCCAATAAGTTCAGTTCAGTTCAGTTCAACTCCAATAAGTTCAGTTAAGTTCAGTTCAGTTCAACTGTTTTATGCCGAAGAGAACAGACCCTAACTGGGAGTTTCAGTCTCCACCTCTTTAAATACAATATTGCAATAGATTTTTTTTTTTTTTTTTGTACAAAATGAGAAGTTAAGGCACCCTTCTCTCAAGGGAGTTTGCAATAGAAACTTAGCAATGCTAAGAATGCAACGAAAAAATACAAATAAAAAAAAATATTCCCTTCATTCTCTTTTATTTTTTCTTCTAGGCTCCGGCCGTTTGGTAGGGCGTAAAACGTTTTTCCGGAAAACTGTTTTCCTCTATTTTCAATTTTACATTGTTTGGTTGGCAAAAGAGTGTAAAACTATTATTTTCCATTGGAGTAAAATTACTCTCCCAATGATGGAAAATCATTTTCCTTCAAAATGAAGGAAAAACTATTTTCCTTATCTCTCTTGTACACCTCTCTCACTACTACCTCCTTGCTTTCCCTTTCATTTTCCTCCATTTTCTAGTTGTACCATATTATATTTTTGACTCCATTCACATATTTCACTTTAACTATATATAATTAAATTATTATTATTATATTATTACTATTATTAAAATAATTATTATTGTTAGTATTTTTGAGAAGATAATACTTGCTCATTCTCATTGATTTATCTGAAACATACTCCCTTCGTTTCATTTTAATCTACATACACACTTACACTTTTCACGCATACCAATGTAAAACTTTGAGGACATATATCTTTAGTTTTGTATTTGTAAAAATTATAAAAGTACATATTAAAAAAATACATGTTATGATGAATCTAACAAGATCCCACATGACAATATTTTCATCCGCGTATTAATCACAAATGATGATCAAAGTGAAATTTGTGAATAGTGTAAAATATCAAAGTGTAACAAGTAAAATAAAATGGAGGGAGTATAATGTTTACAATCCTAAGTCTATAGGCAAATCAGTAGTACAATCTGCTAAAAATCAGGAATAACTTTGAATCAGTATTCCCAAATGCTAAATTTATTACAAGAGATATGCATAGCCTATATACACAAAGATACTAACAAAAATATGATAGGAGAATAATTGTCATATTCTATCATTATCTCTATTATATAAGGGAAGGGGGTGCTATGGTGTCCCCTAATGAAGAGACTATTTTACCCTCTTCCTTTCTAAATTACAAATTCACCTACAAAGCAAACGAGGATTCAAACAAAAATACCGGAAATAAAATTATAACAATCACTCACAAGTCAATTATAATCATATAATTGCATAATTTACATTATATAAATCACTCAAATGAGGAAACTTTGCAAAAACCAAAAAAGTTAACTTACAAACTACAACCAATACACTACAACGTCAATACATACTCATAAATATTGGACTTGAAATCAAAGTGTCTACTTTTGTACTTAATTAATTCAAAAATCAACAAAAAAATTATAATATTAGAAATCATAAATAAATTTATTAAAATTTCTATTTTGTTCATAGAATTTAACTTTGAAAAGTAAAAAAAAGACTGGTGAAAGACTTAAGTGACAGAGACTAAACTAATTAAATTTTGTAACTAAAAATAATTATATTTCGTATGTCTAATGTTCAATTTTTGACTTTTACATACGTCGAAAAAAATCGAGTTTCTGTCTTGAAAAAAATCCAAGCACGCATCCCGTGCAAAAAAATGCTAGTTTATACTAAGTAAAGACGTAGTTATTTATTTGAAATCTTGTTGGACTCGACTGTTTATATATATATATATATTCATAATACTAATTTCATAAAATTTATTTATACATAATTAAATATATTAACCTTGAAATTTTGGCATTGACAAGTGTGTGATGGTTTGTGTATAATTTTTTTCAATAAAAATAGAGGATGAATATTCAAAAAATATTGCTTTATATTTTTTAAGATGATAATGATCAAAGTTATTTTATACAAATGTAAAAAAGTCAAAAAAAGAAGAAGAATTAGCTATCTAATGTATTTCATGAATTCCCTTTGGTTTGTTAATCTTTGAATTGCTATATTTACCAATACACAACTTCTACCAATAATGTTGTAGTTTGATTAATTATTAAAGATCTAAATTAATGATATTGTACAGTGAAAATATACTCTTAAGACAAATTCAAAGCTATATTGCATAATAATATTTTTTGCAAGAATAAGATTAAAAAATATATATAAGTAATATTCAAAATAATAGTGTGTGGAACGAGATCAAGACCGGACACCTTAATTAATTATTGCCTTCTTGGCACAAAGGTATGTTATTCTGGATGGTAACGAGTCAGGTTTGGTGCGAGTCTGGCAAAGCGTGACTCCATTTTTTTTTTAACTGGACCCAGACCATCCTCGAACCTATTGGGTACAAACATTCAGAGCCTAACCCTAACCTGTTGGGTTTATATAGCGGGTCCTGGGCTGAAATGGGCTTTTAAAATATATATTTTTATCGTCAATATCATTAAATATATATGTTTATTTCTTTAAACATGTTTTACATATAACGATGTTAGCGCTAAACTCGACTATTAATACTTGTAAAAAATAAAGTAATAAAATTTTAAATCAAGAAAATATTATCAATCCAATTTCAATTTAGAAGTTTATTATACAAGACTAATTAAAATTCATAATATTAATGGTTTTTTCACCATATACTGCTGACAAATTTTTTTTTGCACCATATACCCTCGCAAGTTTCCAAATTCACCATATACCCCCACTTTTCAAAAAAATACACCCACTTACCCTTAATCACTAACGGCGTTAATGTCCGTTAGTCATTAATCACTCCCAACCCTGACTAACTAACATGAACCTAAGCCAAGCCTTAACCCTAACCACCCCCACCCCTTACCCTTCCCTCACTGCCCCACCACCCCAGCAACCCCCTTCCCTACCACCCTCGAAGCCCTCTCCCCTCTCCCCTGCAACCCCCTCCCCATGAGCGGCCAATTACCGACGCACTACCCGCCACCATCGCACAACCGCCCCTTCTCCTCCTCTTTGCGTCTGCTACTCCCATCCCTTGTCCCCTACTATGTGACTGCCGCCAACCACCATCATCGCATCCTCCGTCTATTTTAATTTGTACAACATTCGCACTTCCCCTACTCCCCTCCTCTATCCCCCATCGCATCTCCACTAGCCGCACACCAAAGCATTCGTTTTTTTGATTTTTTTTCATTTTACGGTTGTGGGGGAAGGGGAAAGGGAGGGGGTTGCGCGATACAGCGGGGGAAGGGGAGGGGGAGGGGGCATCGAGGGTGGTGGGGAGAGGGGCTGCTGGGGTGGTGGGGTAGTGGGGGAAAAGGGTAAGGGGTGAGGAAGGGGTGGTTAGAGTTAGGGTCAGGGTTAGGAATAGGGTATTAGATTAGGAGTTAGGATTAGGGTTTGACTTTGGTTTGGGTTAGTTGATTAGGATTAGAGGGGGGATTAGGGTCAAAAGACTAACGACGTTAACCTTCTGTTAGTCATAAGTATAAGTGGATTGTATTTTCTAAAACGTCGAGGATATATTGTGAATTTGAAAACATGATATGGTGTATAGCGCAAAAAAAAATTATCCGGTGTATATGGTGAAAAAAATCGTAATATTAAAGATGCCTACATAAGTATCAAGTATCAAATATTCAGTATATAACATTAATATAAAAAAAACAATTGCTAATTCTCCTCCATTTGCTAATTCTCCTCCATTTGCTAATTCTCCTCCAAATTTTCGGTATATATTTCGGTACGGTTTTTCGGTTTCGATTTTTTTATGAACACCCCTACTCATAGAACCTTTTGGCGAAAGGGAATAAGTTCCCAAATCTTTCTTATTGCTGATGATCCATGTCTAGCTTATTTGCATAATTAATTTTGTGTGACCCTCTGCCTGTATTTGTTATATACTTCTGTTTTGGCAACTGTTGTGCTTTTTGGGAAATAAGTTAATATATGGGATTATCAATTTATTGAGTTAACCTCACTGTGGTGATTGCGGGGGAGGAAGGCAACTTCCGTGGGACTTAATATTGTTGGGAACTCTTGTTTGTTTCGTCCCTTGAGTTATGAGTTTATACTTCTGCTTGTTGTATTCTATATGTTGTATACATGTCGTACATTTGGTTGTTTAGAGTTGCCTTGCTGTACTCTTGCAGAGTTTAAATTGTTAACCATGCTTAGTCAACTGGACTTTTGGATTGGTTGAATGACCTTTTGGGTTTAATGGTTGCAACCCTAGTGCTAAGTCCTTTCCCAGAGTAACCCATGGTTGTGTTTATTAGGGTTATTGAATTATTTGAGTTAATTCTTAAGGACTAAACCTGTTTGGTACACTTGGAGTAATGATTGGTGAATGCTATCATGTTTCATGCATTGATTGATTAGAGGCGAGCATTCCTTTTGCTAAGGGTCTCGGTGAGACCATTTGGGACTCCATGTTTGAAAGCAGAAGTTTGATATTAAATGTGGCTTTGTGCTAAGTGAGTAGAATCATTCAAGGTTGAAAGACACATTATAACAGCCCGCACTTTCGAGCTGCTAACTAATCACACTTAAGATACACAAAACACAATCAATACTTAACAAACCTCAAATTTACATTTATTCACAACGAAAACAATATTAATACCTATAAAAACGATCCTGGATTTGTGGGTCAGAGGCCCACAACATAACAACTTGAAAATCAAATAACAGATTACGAATACTTCCAAACAAAGCATCTAACTTTAACCTCAAATAGGTATGATCTCCTTGGACACTAGTTTGTAAGTATTAAACCTTCCTTAACTGCTCATCTCTTGTTTTCCTATCTTTGCGCTTGTAGGGGATTGTTGGATAACATCCAATTGAATGCGCATAATTATTTGTTTTCCTTGCGGGTTCGACCAGCCCGGGGGAATTCTTTTTTGTGCCTTTTTTTTTACATTTTATATAAATACCTCCTTCTTTAGACAGAGATATTATATAATGATTCTTTAAAACCCTAAAAACACAAGCCAACGTATTTTCTCTGAGATGTGAGTAGTTCTTGAGAAACTCCAATCATTGATCCGAGTGCACGGAGTCGGGGATCGTTGTGTGAACCTTGGGGGGCAAACGTCATCAGGAATCCGAACCGGAGATGGTGAAATATGTTTCTAAGGTAGTGGCCGTCATACCACGGCGCAACGTTGTTCTTGTGGAACTCAATCAAGTTCAGTTGATCGTTGTCTGTAGATAAATTTCTTCTCTATATTGTATATCAATATTATCTATATAATTGATCTTCATAAGTACATATATCAATCATACTGATTATTTTTTGAACAATTAAATATATTTTTTCTAATTGCTAATCCATTTTTACTTTGTATCAAGTGCGTATCAACTGTCAACATAATAGACCTTTATTATTTTTTTACTAATAATGAATAATGAACAACTAATTTGTTATCTTACATCCATCATATGGTCTCTTGGATTCCTCCTTCGACATCGTTTGTCGAATTTAATTTTGATGGATCATCTAGATGCCAAATATCAATCGACCAAAACTGGCCTGGTTTATATAAGTCATAAAGAACATGTATGAATCGCTTCTAGAATATTAGACGTATAGTTTGCGTTTAATTGCAAATATTGCAACATCGCGAAATCTCCTCTAGGCTCTATATTTCCATCATGGATGATGGATCGTTTCTAAGGATGTGGTTTTCAACTGAATACTATTGCTTGACAAATTTTGCCCACATTGTAATATTTAGACTCTTATTCGGCAGTAGACGTAAATATTAGTGACTAAGTCCTAAGATAATATCTTCTAATAGAGAATAGAACAATTTCACAAAAGATTCCACAAAGTGTTTCATAGGTCATACATTGACCATTCAGGTACAAAGATATTTATACACAATGGCGATCTTGGTTGGACAGGCAAGGGCATGGCCCCCCGCAAGTCCTAACCCAAGGTCAAAAAAATTGATATAGGATTAGCTATTTAGCTTACAACCGTAAACATAGCAAGCTATTATACAAAAGATTAAACCACATGCCAAATGTATATAAAGACAACTAACCATATGCTCCAACTAGTAAAGTCAAAGAATATTACACTTGTTTATGTTAGAGGTAGTTTGCTATGAGACCTTATACGTAATATGGCCTATTTTATAAAGCCTACAATTAAGTTGGTCTATATTCTTCTGATAGAATATAAAATATTATGTGGATATATTTTATAGATAGATAGATTTCTAATTTAATCTAGATAGGTTCCTAATACAGTCAGGACTATTACTAGTTCTTTATACTATATTATAAAAACGGTGTCATATGGCACTATTCACTATATATGCGCTACTAGCTTCACCATATCATCTTATGTGCCATGTAGATCATCATGTCTTCTTACAATATAAATATTCTTTGTCACTAAATTTGAACATGCGACCTCTTACAAAGAGAAGTTTGTCCTTATTATCTCAACCAATTTTTTTTACTACTGCTTCATATAATGTTATATATTCAATTCAAACATAAAGTAAACTAAATGTTAGATTTTTTTTAAATTAATTTTTACAATAGTGGAAAAATACATATCAATTGTGAAGAAGAAAAAGGTAACACTCCGGACAACTCCCAGACCAACACACTATTTAATAACTGAAAATCACTCCAACCGCGAAGTTTACCTAAATTTAACACCTTTTATTAAAATTGGCTTTTCTTTA
Organism: Beta vulgaris subsp. vulgaris; assembly: GCF_026745355.1. NCBI lineage: Eukaryota > Viridiplantae > Streptophyta > Magnoliopsida > Caryophyllales > Amaranthaceae > Beta > Beta vulgaris. Next base: position 45,434,773 of record NC_079203.1, read on the forward strand.
ACTAACAATTTATTTTTTAAAGAACAATAATAAAATAACTAGACATAAATTATTTAATTTGTTTCAACCCGTTCTATGAAGTTCTACTCACTTTAGTTTATTCCTATATTAGCAAAAAGATAATTATTTTATGATCCACTTTTGTTTGTTATCTATATTTATTTAATGCAAGTGCACCAAATAAGTGGATTCAATGTTTTCTCTCATCATATATTCCTAATTGTTTTATATAAGTGGACTCAAAAAGTATACTCTCTTTCCTACTGCCTAGAATATTATGTCTACAATAACTGAGTAAAAAACAGAGGGAGTATATCAATTTTGAATAAAGGTAATATAAATAGCTAAACTTATGCACTAGATGCATAGGTTAGAAAAGAGTTGATGATATGATCCGAAGTGTTATAGTATATATTAAAAAAAATATACAATCCAAATTTTCACCTATCTTGCCTAAATATAATCCAAAATTTTGATTAATGTTTTTATGATTCCAACTTCAGGTAAGATCCTTTCCAAAAAATATTTTTTAATATATTTTTTCATTTTTTCAATCTATATGCAACAATTTGACTGTCACGTTTATTTATAAAGTACAACTATTAAGATCAATATCTTCAATTAGCCATTAGAAAAAATTACAAAAAGGTGATATTTCATAATATACATTAAGTAAAAACCAACAAAATTTTATATACATTTTTCCAATCTATATACAACAATTTGCTTTCACGTTTAATTAAATACAACTACTAAAATCAATATCTTCAATTAGCCATTAGTAAAAATTATGAAAGTTGATACTTCAAAATGTACATGAAGAAAAGACGCACAATATCTTATCCATTGTTGTTCAAATCCTGACCGAATCTTACTATCCTACGATTCTACGATCCAATTCTATCGTAAAAAAAAATCATAAAATAAGTTCATATATTAAATTTCTCCTATTAGATTTTAGTTGCATGTTACTTCAATATTATAGTATTGAAAAACTACACCATTTTCTTAATGAAATAAGTCATTATTAATTTGTGTAAATTTTTAACATGAGTTCTCACCATATTCTATCATAATTATCTCTATTTTATGGAATTGTAGGATCTTACAATTCGATCCCATCGATTCGATCCTACCAATCCCTACGATCCAAAGTAGGATCCCGATCATGATAACATTGATTTTATCATTATATAAAAACTAACATTTTTCTATAACATATTATTAGAAATATGGACAAAGTGGTTTGTTACTTTGTGTAGTGCAAAATTCAAATTATTGGGATTAAATTAGCATGGAGGAATATACCATTGGTGCAAAATGGTTTTATGAAGGTAAGAAAAACAACAGTTCTCATCATTTTGAGAATGGCCCCAAAAATTGTGATTACTCCTAATTATTCTAATTTTTTAAAAATGTTTGGAAGTTTAAATATTATTCCATGTCCTTTTCCCATATAGAGCAAGGAAGCCACAAAAAGATGAATTATAGACAAAATTCAATCAGATAATAATTGGATTCACGTACAATCCTTGAAATAGTGGTTTATTATTCTACTCCCAGATGTCTTTCGCAAGATATGCACATTTGATAATAATCAATTAGATCTTCTGGAATCTGGATTAGTGCGTTGAATCGAGAGACATCTCTAGTTGTAACCTATGTGCATGTATCCAACCATCGATAACCTTGTGCGATTTGTATAATTATCACATCATATCATATAGGTGATGCATTTTAATAATCCAACTAGTGCTTGCTTGGATCGATTAAGATAAAGGAAGAACACCTTTCGTTTCAGCCCTCTAATTTAACTAAATTTATGTACGGACAGTCGAAAAGAGAAAACGCTAAGCCACAGGGGGGGTTTTTCATTGTTAAAATAAAAAAACTAATATGAACCCGGTGCATACTAATTAGTGTGCACCGGATCCATATCACGTGAGTTTAGGATAGTGTATGTTAAAATGATATAGTGTAAAAATGATATAGTGTATGTTAAAATGATATAGTGTACTTTGTATAATATAGTATATATATCTATTTTTGATATAGTGTATCTATTTTTGATGTAGTGTATCTATTTTTGATATAGTGTATGTTTATGTAATGCGTTTAAGTAAATATTTTCCTATAGGATATAGTGTACGTAGTTATGATATAGTGTATCTATGTATGATATAGTGTACGTAGTTATGATATAGTGTATCTATTTTTGATGTAGTGTACCTATGTATCATATAGTGTATCTATTTTTGATATAGTGTATCTATTTTTGGTAATTAAAAGTGAGTACTTCTTAACCGGTCACGTGCTTGGGCCTGGTCCACACTATTTTTAGTGTGAACCGGATCCATACAAGACGGATTGTTGTTAAAACCTACTTCCTCCATGGTTTTTCGACTATAATGTCAACATTATAGAGCTAACATTTTTACTACAAATTCTGATACAAAAATTTATTATCGGGATTGTACTATATTAAATTTAAAGTTTCTTTTCAAAATATCACTCTTCCTACTTATTATTATTACATGATCACAAAATATTAATTAATGGTACATAATAGAAGGATAAGCCTATATTCAAATCGGGATTGTACTATATTAAATTTAAAGTCTAACTTATTATTATTACATGATCACAAAATATTAATTATCGGGATTGTACTATATTCAAATCTAGTGCGAACCTTATTGCGTGACTGTAAGTCTGTAACTTGTATGAGTTTTAGATTTTACATGCGTTATCTACACTCTATATACTTTTAAAGACGTAAGCCTAGCAAAAAGAAACGCATGATCGGAAAAGAGGGAGAAGACGGGATCACAAGGATTTTTTTAAATGAATATAAAAGTCGTGTGCAAAATTAAAAAGGATTGATTTGAACACATGTTCAATCCTAGGATTTTGGTAGCATTTATTTGTCTTTATGTGAATGTATATATCGATATCTTAATTAGTGGAGCTTAAAGAAAATTTTGATCCTCCCATTGTGGGGAGCTACTCGATTTTTTCATTCTCACATCTATACATATAATTAAAAGACATTTCTAAGAAAACTTATGTACCACGTGATACTCTTCTCAAACTTCTAATGCAAATATTTTATATCTTCCTCAATATATATATATATATATATATATATATATATATAGGCAAGATCACATGAGAATGCTCCTTACATGAGAAATGAGAATGAATTTCAACCACACGATTGGATTAGAGTTACAACACTTGTTCATTAGAGTTATACCACCTTAAAAAATTTTGAGCCCAAAAAAAAAAAAATTTTTGATTTTTTTTTTTCTAATTTTCTTTTTTTTGGAGTTACATCACTTTTTCATTAGAGTTACATCACTTATTAATAAGAGTTGTATCACATAAAAAAATTCATTCTCATTTCTCACGTAAGTATGCATTCTCATATGAACTCACTTCTATATATATATATATATACTCCATCCGTTTCCTATAGATCTTCCTTGTTACTGTTCCTACAGATACCAAGGAGGATCCATTTGTGTGGGGTGTGGGGTGGGTGAAGTAGGAGAGAGAAATGGAGTAAAATTGAATTAATAATGTAATGCTGGACAATATGATAGGGACATTAGAGGGTAAAAAAGGGAAAAAATTCCAAATAAGGAATGAAGTAAAAGAGGGAAGATCTTTAGAAAATGGAGGGATATATATATATATATATATATATATATATATATATATATATATATATATATATATATATATATATATATATATATATATATATATATATATATGGGAGAGCTCTTGTGAGAACACCTCCTCTATGTGAGAACACTTTTTTATGTGAGAACAAATTCGTACCTTTGAATCTAATCTAGCTAATCTAACCGTTTGAAAAACACTTATGAGTAATGGCAACTTCGTGATTTAGGTTAACACTTACCCCCTTCTTCCTCGCCACTTTCACGCCACTTTCTTTCTCTATCTAAACTTTTACACGACTTCTCTTTTTCTCTCCTCTGTATTATGTCGTTCATGGAGATTTCTTCAAAGTTTTAGTTCGACTTTTTGCGGATTGCACACTATTCTTTCTAGAATTCAACAGGTATTATTCGAACTTTTCTTGCAGATTTTAGTTCGATTTTCTCGCAGATTTTAGTTGTTTTTGTTGTTTGATTTTAATGGAGTTTTCCTCAAAGTTTTAGTTCGATTTTGTTGTTTGATTTTAATGGATTTTTCTTCAAAGTTTTAGTTCGATTTTGTTGTTTGATTTTATTTGAGTTTTCTTCAAAGTTTTTCGCCTTGGGTATTGATTGAAATATATTAGAATTGACTATCGTTTGGTATGGAATTCTTGTCGTATTAATTGAAATTTCGGTATTCCACATTATTATTGTTTCGATTATAGTCCCATTATCACCATACATGATTAATGTATGTATATATGCAAAATGTATATCATATTCTAAATTAATGTATATCATGTTCTAAAACAATGTATATCATGTTCTAAAATAATGAGATAATATGTTCTAAACGATGTACATCATGTTCTAAAATTCATAACATGTTTGAAAATTTTCAAAACACAATTGACATATTTCGCAACATAATTAAAATACTTTGGAATATGTTTGAAATAATTCAAAACATGTTTGAAAAAAATTTAGAACACATTTGAAATATTTCGGAACATAATTAACACTTGAAATATTTCAGAACATAATTAAAATAATTTCGAACATGTTTGAAATAATTTAGAACATGTTTGAAAAAATTTAGAGCACGCTTTAATATTTTAGAACATAAGCTTGATATTTCAGAACATGTATATATGTATATGTATTGATTATATTCTCATGTTCTAAAAAAGATATATTTGTGTTCTAAATTTGAAAGTGTTTTCATATAAATATGTGTTCTCACATAAGGGGGGTATTCTCACTGGATCCTAACCCTATATATATATATATATACACACACACACATATATATATTTCATGGTATCAAACACGTAACTTTGAAATGGAAGGTGAGATCTTAGCCATCAATACTAACTATAACTTTATCGTCTAATAAACAAAAAAAAACGGTTTTTCACCATATACCCCTGACAAATTTTTTTTTGCACCATATACCTTTTCAACTTTCCAAATTCACTATATACCCTTCACTTTTCAAAAAATACATCAACTTACCCTTTTGACTAACGGTGTTAGACTTCCGTTAGTCATTAGATCCTAATCCCCTCTAACCCAAGTTAGCTAACCTAAACCCTAACTCCCTCTAGCCTAATTAATCCTAAACCCTATCCTAATTACCCTCTAATCCTAATTAACCCTAAACCTACCCTAGCCACCCACCCATTACCCCTCCCCCACCCCCACCCCCACCCCACCCCACCTCCACCCCACCCCTTCCCCCACCCCAGCCGCAACCCCCTTCCCTTTCCCCGACAACCCCACCCGCTCCCCTTTCCCGACAACCCCACCCCCCCCCCTTCCCCACCCCAGCCGCAACCCCTTCCCTTTCCCCGACAACCCACCCGCTCCCCTTTCCCAACAACCCCACCCCCTCCCTTTTCCCCGACAACCCCACCCTCTCCCCTTTCCCCGGCAACGCCACCCCCTCCCTTTCCCACAACCCCACCCCCTCCTTTCCTCGACAACCCCACCAACGAACCCTTTCCCCGACAACCCCACCCCACCCCCTTTCCCCGGCAATCGCGCCAACTTACGATGAGCGAGAGGAGAGAGAGAGAGAGAGAAGGAAGATCCGGGACTGCAGGATCGAAGTTGTCATCTATGGCGGAGGAGAGAGAGAAGGAAGGTGGGGAGAGGGGGGTCATAGGTGCGCGACTGCGGGGGTTGGGTGGGGTGCGAAAATCCAGTGGGGGTGGGGTGCGAAAATACGGTGGGGGTAGAGGAGGGGGTGGGGTGCGAAAATCCGGTTGGGTGGGGGTGGGGGTGGGGGTGGTGAGGTTGCGGCTGGGTGGGGTGGGGTAGGGGGAGGGGGTGGGCTGGCGAGGTTGCGGCTGGGAGTGGTGTGGTGGGGGTGGTGGGGATGGGGTTGGTCGGCTTGGGGTGGACTGGTGGGCTTTTAGGTTTTTTTGGGTTTTAGGATTTTTAGAGTTTTTAGGATTATTTAGGATTTAGGGTTTATGGTAGTTAATTAGGTTTAGGAGAGGATTAGGACCTAATGACTAACGGAAGTCTAACACTGTTAGTATGTCAAAAGGGTAAGTTGATGTATTTTTTAAAAAATGAAGGGTATATGGTGAATTTGGAAAGTTAAAAGGGTATACGGTGCAAAAAAAAATTTGTCAGGGGTATATGGTGAAAAAATCGGAAAAAAAAAATGATAAAGTCTTATGATAAATTTTTTTAGCTAAAAGACTTGAACGCATATTTAGATCTATAACACTCTTATAATGGTATTACCAAGCGACTATTGATGACATATAAACTTTTTCACCAATTCCTTTTAAGATATTATTTTCAAACTCAAACCTTTAAGGTATTTTTTTACTTATCAGATCAGTCAATTTTTCAATTTCTCAATGGACAAAAATATACGTTAGAAATAGATGAATTATAAAATTTATGAATAATAAACATATTTATTTATTGAAAAGGCAAAAATTAACTTAGATATTAACATTGTCCAATAACGAAACTTCACTTCAACAAAAAAAAAAACTAAAGAGAACAAAGCTTTAATTTAGTGTGGAAATCATCACCCATGGCCCATCAGATTAGTATATATCTTACCCTAGAAGTAATCGAGTTCAAATTTTGTGTCCACCAATTGTTGTACCACTTATCTCTATTATATAAGCCAAGAAGGGGAAGCTATGGTGTCCCCCAATGAGATTTTTTTTTTTTTTTTTTTGTTCTTAGTTAAATATATACTCAATTGGATATTCAGATTTTGTATAGTTATATCCTTTCCTAATTTAAAAATGGGTCAAATTTCCAATAATAAACTAAATAAGCATTCTCTTCAAAAAAAAAAAAAAAAAAACTAAATAAGCATTAACAAAGTAACTTGACATAATGAGAAAAATGGTTACTCAATAAAAAAAATTACAAATTTAATTTGACTACAAAACTTTACATCTAAATGTTTATCTTAATTTCTAAACACTTCATAGATTACAATAGTTTGTATAACAATATTTATAAATCACACTTCTATAATTATATTTTGATGAAATTTATTAAGAATATACCCAAACAATCGACGCACGCATCACGAGTAGGTTGATTAAAAATTCTATGGTAGTTATAAATAAAGATAAATCGAGGGAGATATGGTAGTTAAGTGGAGTACCACCTCAAATTTCAAGGCATTGCCAATGGTATGAATCCTTATCCAACAATATGTTGGGATATTCACTTGTGGTGGAAATGAGCCTTTAGGCATGTTGTCTTTTAGGCTATTTAGCTTTGTACTCAACCTCTTAGCTGGCCTATCCTGTAAAGTAGTAGACTATAGCATACGTTGGTATTCAAACCAATTATCTTTTCTAGTTAAAAAGTAAAAATAAATAACGATAATCTAGTGGTCCAAACTAATTTGGGGTTTTAAAATTTGAGTAATAAATTATTCTAATTTATTTCATTTTGATGATAATCTTCATTATGATTTATGATCACCATAAAACTAAGTTCTATTGGTTGATTATAAGGTGTTTAAAAAAATAGAATGAAGGGTCATATATAGTAAATATTATTAGTAATGCTTAGGGCAAAAATAAAAATAGTGATACATCTCTATTATATAAGGGAAGGGAGGAGCAATGGTGTCCTCTTTTGAAACGCCTATTTTGCCCCCCTTCCCTTTCTAAATTACAAAAGGAATGTTAAAATCAAAATCGGCACTTAAAGAAAACTAACGAAAATTAATTTACAACACTCACTCACAAATTACTTAAAAGAAGAAACTTTACAAATCACTCATACACTTGAGAAAATCACGTTATAAAAATCGCGCAAATCACTCAAATTATCAGGAAAATTTATTAAAACTTAAAATTAGCATATAAACTAAAACTAATAACCTAAAATGTCAATACATACAAAAACATTTACAAAAATTTTCTTACAAATCACTATTATCAAGAACCATTCACAATTACATACTTACAAAAGTTACCTATAAACACAAAACTGAGAAGAACATAAGATTTTGACGGCGATATCACACATTCATCCATCGGCAATTTGCGAACTTTCAAAAAGGTACATAACTCTTTTAACCTTCAAAATTATTTCACATTAGTGAAATAAACAATAGCAACTTAGTCGACTGTTATGTAGTTAAAAAATGGAGATGATAGCAATGAGTTCAAAAGGGTTTTATACAATCAGACTTAAATTTAATTCATTTTCATATAAAATAAATTTATTTTTTTCTTAAAAAATGCCAATATTAAAATTTTTGCCCGCAAAAAATCCATTTTCAGAAATAAATTTTGAAAAATAAAAAACAATATCGAACTTTTGCAAAACTCCATTTTCAGGAAAAAAAAACTACATTAATTTCCGAAAAGTAATGATTTTTGTTTTTCTAAAAAAAAATTACAATATCAAATTGTGTATGAAAAATTTAAAATTTCATTTCAAATATAATTGAAGCTCAAAGTGTTAAAATTTAGAAAAGGACAAGATTTAAAATGATGAAAATTTTAAATTTTAATGTGTGAAAATAGAATTTAGAAGTTAGACAAGGAAAAAAAAACTGAAATTAGTTTATACTTTCCGGTTACAATTTTGGGATCATGGATCAAATTTAACCCTTGCTAACGTCCAAAAAAGGTAGAATTTGTTTTTTTTTAAATGAGGCACGCATCGCGTGCGTAAATTGCTAGTAAGGGCCTGTTCTCTTCGGCATAAAACAGCTGAACTGAACTGAACTGAACTGAACTGAATTGAACTGAACTGATCTGAACTGAACTGAACTGAACTGAACTGATCTGAACTGAACTGAACTGAATTGAACTGAACTGAACTGAACTGAATTGAACTGAATTGAACTGAAATGAATAGTGATATGTGAGAGTAAAAGTATTGTCAAGAGCTGAACTGAACTGGTTTGAACTGAACTGATCTGAACTGAACTGAATTGAACTGAACTGAACTGAACTGAACTGAATTGAACTGAACTGAACTGAACTGATCTGAACTGAACTGAACTGAACTGAATTGAACTGAACTGAATTGAAAATAAGCTGGGGAGAACAGGCCCTAAGTGATATACTAGAAGTAGGACAAGAGATTTTTTTTACAACGAGGAGCAGAGGACAAGATATTTTGATTTAGGTTTATCTATATAAAGCTATTAAAAGAGACAAGGAACGGCGCCACGTGGCGTTCTCCTTAAGAGCGTTTTACTCTATGTAATTCATATACAATAAAAAATTAAAAACTGTATAGTATATGGTTTGATCCCATAACTTCGAGTTCACATATATACTAAAGTCTTGACTACTCGGCCAAGTAGTAATTAGTGTTATCATTTAAAAGTATAATATTAATAAATGAAAATTTATTACCCAATGTATAACCCGAACCTAATAATTAGTTGTGTATCATTTTCCGCAAATCCTGCACAGATTTGAGACATCAAAATTGTCTAATGAGCAATGATTCGTTTTTTCATAATTATCATAAATAATAACCTGATTTGCTAAATTTATGTTCCAAAAAGAGTATACGCCTAATGCCGCCATCAAACAAGGTGTGCTATCTTTGTCATCGGCGATTCTTACATCACCATTGACGCAGATGTCCTCAATTTTCCTCCACACTACAGTTGTACTACAGTGAACAAGATTAGATACTTCATTTAAGTGTAGCCATGTAGGGGACAAATTTTAGAGGCTTTAGAAGATATTTATTAACCTTTTAATTCCCCTCAAAGGTGGATGTCTTAGGTAGGGCTGGATATAATTCTTAAAAAATATTAGTGTTGGATATCCTTGATTTGATATTGTTAGAGATATATTAGGATACTAAAGATATGATAGGGAAATATTATCTTATGATTTATTTCAGATAAATATTAAGAATAATACATCTTCTGAAGATGGTTTCCGAATAAGAGTTTCTATGTACTACTATATATATATTATAGTCATCGTTCATTATTGAACACAGCTTAATAAAATCATATTGTTTCTCTCTCCTCATAAACTTGTCATGGTATATCTTTACTAAGAAAAAATTGATATAGTAAAATTTTACATAAGTATCATTTGTTTATAATGTTAAATCGATTCAAAACCAAATCTCACACACATTGATAGATAGAAGGATAAGTTATGGGTGAAGTAGGTGCACACCATTTACATCAAAAGTGATAATCGGTGGAGCTTTAAAACTCCTGTGGGAGCAAGTTGGGTGATAAAATATATTTGTGAGGCAAAAAATGACCTACAGCAGATGGGAATACATATTTGGCCTCCTCAGACACAATACTCCATCAAAAAAGCTTACAATTATCACTTGACTGGTGAATTGCCAAGAATTTCCCGGTCTAGTGGCATATGGAATAGAATGACTCTGTCAAAACACAAATTTATTACTTGGTTGAGTGTTAAGTGGGGATTGAGAACTAAAGGTAAGTTGTTATACAATATCATGTGATCGAGTAGTGATAATAGACGTAAGCCTAATTTGGTTAACATTATTTAACATAGGAAATTAGAAATTCTAGGAATTGGAATTGTTTGGTGTTGTTTGGTTGACAAATTAATGGGAAGTAGAAATTCCTAGGAAGTTCCACTTCGCACAAAATGGAGGAAGTTACTTACCTAGGGGGACCTACGTAAGTGGAAATTTCCAATGGAATTTTCATTTCTGTTGAATCACCTAACAACATCTAGCAAATTCTAGGAAATACAATTACATGGGAAGATAATATTTTAAGGAATTTGCACTTCCTACATTCAACCAAACGAGCACTAATACTGTTTATGTGGCAGTTATGAAGAGACACACCAACATCTATCTCTCTTTTTATTGTTGTTCATGTAAGCAATTACTGAGTTCTGTGTTTGGACTTTGGATTGGCATTAACTAGAGAAGCCGGAATTTATTGCAGTGGTAAACTGGACTATAAGAAGCTATGGAGGAACTAAAATGACGACGCAAATCATGTATATGGCATTGGCTGCTCTTGTTTACCAAATTTGGAGGGGCAAGAAATGAAGCTTTTTCGAACATGAAAGTGCATAAAAATAGAATGTATAGTTAAAGAAATATAATGTATAGTTATACATATAGCAAATTTTTGTAGAACTACTAAATGGAGTAGTAGAGATGATGATTGGTTCTCAAGTTTGTAATTACTGGCTTTGTTGTATGATCTTTGGTTAGTTCAGTATATTTACATTACTTTAAAAAAAAAAAAAGGAAAAAAATTCTCACATACTAGAATTTCCTAACTCTAGTCATAGAGTACGACTTGGAAGGTTATATGGACCACTGAATTTCATAGCTCATAAATTTTGGCGTTATTAGCTGGCACTAACTTGACATTTAACGGTTCGTTTAGTAGTCGTTAATAAATTACAGTGATAGAAATGATTTTCAAGTGTAATTTTATTAGGAAAATACTTTTAAAATCTTCATGGGAAGACATTTTTTTTCTCCATGGACAAGCAATCTCACCCCTAAACTTGTGTTTTTGTCTCCAAGGGGAAGTCATTAACTTGTAGGTGGTTTTGAATGGGAATAAAAATTCGAAAAGAAAAGTGGACACTTTAGGAATAAATTAGCATTACCATGAAAATAGACAATGATATACTTCATAAATTTACACACAAATTCATTCTCATTACCACAATTTATAACCAATTATCAAACGGACCGTTATGATATTATTTGATCAAACAACTCGTTTTTGAGGGGACGTTTGCTTAAACATAATTAATACTTCTTCTGTTTTTTATTAGATGTTACACTTTTTAAATCACGGATTCCTAGGTAATTTTTGGAGAGGAGAGAGATAGAGAGAATGAAAAACAAAAGGGACCCATGTGAACATGTAATAGGAGAGAGATAGAGAGAAGTTATTACCCAAAATAAAAATGTAACATTTAATTTAAAACTTCGTAAAATAAAAAGTGCATGTAACTAACATCTAAAACGAAACGGAGGAAGTAAGTTAATTCCTTTCATAATAGACAAGACACACAAATCTCACTTTTTTTTTTTCAAAACTTTCCTAAAAGGTACAGTCAAAAATAAAATTGATGCGACTAATTTAGAAAGTGGGATAAAAGTATAGAAGACCACCACGCCCATCAAACAAACCACCATAGCTACCCTCTCCACTCACCACTTGGATCAAATTTGATTATTTTTACATCTCTTGGAGCTTTGCCTCTTCTTTCTCTCATTACTATGGAGCTCTAAAAAAAGAAGGCATAATCGTTTCCACTTTCCAACTTTAACATGATTATATTCTACATAATATCTAGCATCTTGACTAAAGGGGTAAAAATAAAGGAGGCAACCTACTTAATTGGTTCCTTGACCAATTAATGTTATCCCATAAAAAACACTTTGATGTGGAGAGAAAGATTAGTTATTACATATAATAATAATAATAGCCAATATTTCATTTTCAACTTTATGAGTATTTTTTTCATAGCTTGACCTTTTCTTTTTATAATTAGGATTTAGGAGACAAGTAACAAAATGCGTTCGTATCTTATGACATCATGAAAATCCTTCCAAACTACTATGAAAATTTGTGCATCTCACACTTTAATGACAAACTTATGAATGTGACTTTTGTAATTATATATACGTGACATTCTAGCCCATTGTTTCCCCTTTGGAATCAACCCTTCTTTTATTGATTGATCTAATTTTTCAATTAATAAAATAATCATAATCAATTATATTGTTAGCAAAATAATTGTAAGGCCGGCCACTTTTTCATTCCTTTTTTTTTGTCCCCTTTCTTTTTCCATCCACCTTCCTATTTTGGCTTGACTGGTCACACTACAACCTAAAATATCTCGCTTTATGATACTTAGATTTTTACTACTTATGGAAAAAATTAAAGCATGTTTTAATTCAGGTGGTTTGCGCCGTAAAAAAGTAATGAAAACTAATGATGCTTTCAATTATGACAAATTTTTGAGTCCCAATATTACGCCATAAGTTATAGTGTAGCGACCCATAAAAATCATCGTTTATTTAACAAAAAAACTCAAATGGTATAAAATATATGACATAAAATTTATGTCATTATTTGTATCGTCCATGTCATACTTATTAGAGTCTATGCCATTCTTGTTAAAGTTTATATCATTACGCATGTTATATAATAAGTTACGATGTAACATGTTACATACAATATGCAGTCTTCAAATATAGTTGGCCACAACCAACTAACTTATATCTCCACTTTGATATATGTTCAACAACTACATTTTATTATATACAAATTATTTCATATGTATTCCCTTAAAAAAATTCATATGTATATTTTTGAGGTACTAAAACCCCAAATATTTTTTATATCCCCTTCACATTAAATTATTGTTATCATTCTAACTGTTGAACTATTTTTAGGGGTGATAGGAACATACAATCCATGATAAATAGTTCGAAATCAATTCAGTAAAAGTCAGATTCGATCTCGTGTCATTTGTTGATGAGCCATACTTGAGCTTAATATTGTATTGCAATGATTAGCGAACCAAATTCAAAATCAATGGTGCGACTTGAATGCCCGTGAGCTCATTAAGATAAAAAATAATAGTCGTACATTTTTCCATGAGATTGTTATATAATTGCTACATCAAGGCCACTTCAATGATTAATTGAATGATAAAGATAGTGGAATTCTAACGCAACTTGTAAACAACCTTTAAATCGTATATTGCTTATTGTTGGCACATGTTTTCAGTACATAGTCGAGTTCAAAACTTGACTCCAAACTTGTATCATTCTTGTCAAACCAAGCTTAACTTGAGTCCGATTTCTAAGCTAGAGGTAAATTTGAGTTCGAACTCGATGAGATTTATCAAATTAAACCAAAGTCCAATGTTAGTGTTTGGCTCTTTTCGTGGCGAACCCTAATAACTATCATTAACAAGCTAATGGCTCGTTACAAGTAAGATGGATGTGCGTGTCAGAAAACCGGTTGTTGTTATGGCTTTGCGTGACTTTTTTAATTAATTTTTAATTTCTAACTTTTATGTGGTCAAATACTACAAAAAAATGTGTCTGGTAAATAGATTTTTAGGTATCTTTTCCGCCAAAAGTACTAAAAAGTTAGTTTTCCTAGCTTTTTTTTGCTTCCTTTTGCATTAAACAAGCATCATAAATTAAGCTTACCAAAACACATTTATAAATAACAAATTTTTTAAATAGTCAATATAAACCGCTAATAGATATAGTTGAACAAAATAGCTAAATAAATCAACGAACGACAATTGTCTTAGGCTGCCCAAATACTTTTATTATCTATCACGTCATTATAAAAAAAATCAACTTCTTTCAGCAAATTAAAGCTTTTTTCGGTGAACTTCAAAATATCCATTTTCTTTAAAATAATTTATCCTACAAATATGCACCCATGATTTAAAATGATTAAAAAATTAGTGAATGATTTAGTAAGAACAACCCCTTCAAAAGTATCCAATATGAAAGTTAAGGACACGTTTTACTAAATAGTGTTTAACGATGGATTTCAATATGATAACAGTAAGAAAATAGGATGATAATAATAACTAATCTAGACAATCCAATCCCATATCTTATTAACCAGAAAAGTACAGACTATAAAATGAAAATTTAAGCACATATAGATATAAAAGTCCTTTATTTGATGCAATTGATGACTTGAATGATGAAACCGAGAAAATGATGAAAATGACAAAATTGTAGATTTGGTTCATAAAGAGAAAGTGAAAATTGATAGATTTTCAACATGAATAGCGAGTTCAAAAGGGATAAGGAGCTTTAGCCAAATTTGGAACTTTGTAGTAAAATTTGATGAATACAAACATTACCTAAAACATGGACGATGGAGCATTTCATAAGCAGCCATAAAGTTCTCTTTTGAGTCTTTTCAATTATAAGTTAGTTTTTGGATCGTCAATTCATCATAATATCGCTAAAAGTTGAATAAGTAGATAGGACCCCATGAACCACAGAAGTGATATATCGGTTACGATTTTTCTGATCTGACATATCTTGAGCATCCATCAACTAGCTTGGGCATATAAGGCCGTGTCGACAAGATTATTATTGTATGCTTGATAATTGATATTGTGAAATACTTAGATAAAAAAATGTGGTGTACATCATTTTTCCACGACCCACGCACATATAGAGCCAATTTTTTTTATATACATATGTATATGAACGTTGTGCTTTTGGAATAAGCAGATGGTCATATATACGTCATGAGACATGATGATCTATTTTTCCTTTTTTTTTTCTTTTTCTTATACTCAAAAGAGTACAAATATTTGACCTAATTTTAGTTATTATTTGTTTGACCCAATTTAGTTATTAACTAGTTTATAGACCTGAGTTATATGTCCCAAAAAATTATATCTTTCTGTTAAACCCCATGTATGTTGTGCACATGTGAGTTGTCCCACATTGGAGAAAGAGGAGAGAAAGTACCACAATATAAGCTAGAGGAGCTACTCCTACTATTGCCAATTGGTTTTAGTATAGAACCTCCTTTGGACTTGTATGTGGACCAAACTCTCCTCCTCCGTATTGGATTGCCCAAGCCCATTTTCAGTCTTATCAAATAAAGGTCACGGGTTCAAATTTCATCCACCCCCTCCTTTCTAAGTGAAGTATTTAGTGTCAGGTACGAGGACTTGTGTTGCATCCACACTTCAAACCCAATGGGCTATTGCGTGAGGGGGCGTGATAGAGTATTAAACTATTTCTGGGACTCCTTTGTCACGCTGGCTCTTGATACCATATCAAAGGACCAACTTAACCAAAATTAAACTAATGGTTAAGGTCCCAAGAATAGATCTATACTCTATCACTTTCCTTTATTCTATTTTACTTTGAAGTGATAACATCAAGTATCACTTGATTTAGTAGTTGAGCCTTTAGTATATATGTTTATGACACCGAATTAAATCTTATACAATGCATTTTTTAAATTATTTTATTTTATGTAGATTACATGAAGTAAAACTCTATAAAAAAAAAGTCACGTCTCATTATTCCATGTTTAGGAACGCCCTTTACTATATTAATATAGATTGTCGTTAAACATATAGAAGCATGTGGAACACATTTTTTAAATGTTAACTAGTGTTTAGGCCCGGGCGATGTCCCAGGGTTTTTCCGTGCTATAATTTAGTAGTAGTTAAATAAGTCATCTCATTCTCATTTAAAAAAGTCATGTCATTCATTATATGGATTTCAAAAGTTTTCTTTTCATATATCATCATCAATTTTGATTAAATAAGCAATGATAGTATAATGGAGTGATGGTTGGATCTTTTTCTTCCATACTTAAGGTTGTGGGTTCGAATGTTCACGTATGCTTTTTTTTTTTTACTATATGAGAAAGACGTGGATAGAATGTTACTCAATGAGGGATGGTGACACGTGACACTTATACGTTCTTAGGAACGCTTTGCAATATATTAGACGATAATACGGCTTAGGCCCATATTTAATACAGACTTATGATCAAATTTCGTTCATAGTATTACTATAAATATAAGGGTAGTATTGTAGTGGTCAACACTGCTCGTCAAATGGTATTATGCATACATAATTAATTTTAATGAACATGCGAATTTAGATGTAAGGGATATTTTTAATAATTAACTAATTACAACACATATCTGTAATTTTTATGAAAACATGGATCACTAAGAGATGTTAGATCAGATGGTGATTATTTGGAAATCCTTACATAAGGTCAAGGGTTTGAGTTTAGGCTTCAGCATATTTATTTTTAAAAGAATGACCATTTGACTTTGTTGGTTAACAGACACGTGGAAAAATTATGGTGGCAGGAGAAGGGTGCCACGTGACGCATAGACGTTGTTAAGTGATAAGTCATATTTATACATAGTTTTTAGGTGCATTTAGGTTGCATTTTAGAGCATTTAGTTTCATATTTGGATTCATTATTGCAGCATATTCTTAAGTCATGTTTTTCAACTCCTATTCGGTATGTTTTCTTGTTTTTGATGAATTTCAGGCATTGATGACGTATTTGGAGTATGATTAGCTAAACTTGAGGATTAGGAGCACGTGGAAAGAAGTTACAATGCATAAGGATCGTATGGATATGTCATAGTACGAGTTTGAGCAAAAACGAAGCGGAAAATCATTAGAAGAAATGTGAAAAAGAGTCACGTCTACTCTTCTAATCATAACTTTTGATGTGCTTCTTGAAATCGAGTAATTCCACCAGATTTGGAAACTAGACTTGAAAATTTTTCCAACAATAGGTGGCACGTCCCGAGGAGACTTCTATTCAAGAAGTTATTCCCTTTGAAGTTGACTGTTTCTGCTGGAATCTGCCACGCGTACGCGCGGATCACTAATCCGCCTATTAATGATTTATATCTTGTAAATTACTTTCCAAGTCATATTAGGTTATTGAATATTTATTTAGATAGGTTTTCATTCTTTCTCTCTCCTCCTCCCTCTCACGTTATTTTAGGTTTTAGGTTTTAGTTTTCTCTTCTCTCTTTCTCTCTAGTTTTTAGTGTAAACCCTAGTTTTTATTCTTCTTCATTAATTCATGAATTTTATTAGTTTCTTTCCTTGATTTCTTTTATTATGTTTTTCTTTGTAGATTTAGATTTCATTATTTATTTCATGATAGAGTAGTTTCTTTTATCTATGGTTAAGTGAACCCTAGTATGATTTAATTCATGATTGTTTCTTTAAATTCTCATATTAATTGTTAATTGTTCTTGCTTAATTGATTGTGTATATTCCAATACCAGATTAGGGATAACTAGTATTGTTTTAATTCCATTGTCTTGATCACAACGGGAGTTGGATTTTGACAGATTTGAGTATTTCAATTAAGGACATGAAGTTCTCCACGGGAGTAGGTAGAATGGATTGTTAGGAAGTTAAAGTGCCGCGTTTAATGTCTTTAATTTGCATGATTCCACGGGAGTAGGCTTGAATGCATATTAGAGAAGCCATAGATACTCGGGAGAGGTTTATGGTACTTTATAGGGTGTACTTTTCCTTGTGAACAGTTAACTGATTAATTTGGGGTAGGAATTATTTTGTATTACTTCGTGCTAGTGGGGATACTTAACTGTAGAGTCTTTTATTTATATATTAATTAGTATAGTTGATTCGACCATTATTGATATTAATCTCCTTTAGTCTTACCATTATTTAAGGACTAATCATAGAACAACTTTCTCTCTGTGGGTTCGACTCTGACTTACCCTACTACATAGTTAGGAGGATTAGTTAGGTTATTTATTTTTGTTAGGTGCGCGACACGCCTATCATTAAGCACGCCTTTTAATATATTTGTGAATTGTTAATATCTCTTACCACTCATTACATCTGATCCTTCCGTATTTTTGGTAATATATACTCCTATAAAGTAACTATTACTCACTCTATATTTTTTTTATCTTTCCTACTTTGACTTTGCATGTTTCTCAATGCACTTATTTTACATTAAATATCTTTCATTATATATTAGTAAAAATTATAATAATTGAATATTAATAAAGTAGTCACTGAGATGAATCAAACAAGACCCCATATGACTATATTTTTTCTTATATATTGAGAAAAATCTAAAAGATTTTCTGTAATTGTGAATAGTGTCAAGATTTTAAGTGAAAAAGATAAAAAAAAAATACGAAAGGAGTATCATGCAATATGTTTTTGAATTAGTGTCAATGTTTTAATCCATGATATCAATATACTTCCTCCGTTTCTTTTTAGATGTTACACTTTTTATTTTAGGAAGTTTTAAATTAGATGTTACACTTTTATTTTGGGTAATAACTTCTCTCTATCTCTCTCCTATCACATGTTCACATGGACCCTTTTTGTTTTTCATTCTCTCTATATATCTCTCTCCTCTCCAAAAATTACCTAGAAGTCCGTGATTTGAAAAGTGTAACATCTAATAAAAAACGGAGGAATTACATAATTCTTACTAAGTGGATATTAGATCTTTCAATGGTCAATTATTTATTTGTTGACAAGTATAGAAGTCTAACGTTGCAATTATAAAATTAAGTTTGGAGGATGTAGCTACTTTTTTCTTAAGAAGAGTACTTGGAAAATATTGGAAAGAGTGATCTTTAAATCAATGCAGAGATTAGATAGTACACAAATTCTTGGGTATAAGACGTATAACAATTTACAATCACCGCTTCTGTTATAAAGAAAATAGAATGACGTGGAATTAATAATAAAATTATATGATTATTTATATAGTTCATGTCATTCTTGTTGAAGTTTATACCATTATGCATGTTATATACACTAAATTATGGTGTAAGTGTAACATGTTACACTCAAGACGTATTCTTTAAGTACTATATAGGTTAAGCTAGAACATCCGTCCATTAGAATTAAAAATAAGGTTTCGCAGAAAATTAGATCTATTATTGTTTGTGCTATGTCCTAGAGTTCATTTTTCTCACCTCCTCAACAAAAGGATTAAAAGAGAATCAAGAAAATAACGAAACTTTTTGTATCTTCAGTTGCTATAATATATGAGCAGCAAATTCTCAAAAATATACCGAGTCAGTTTTTGTTATTATATATTCTTTATTAGAAATTACGTACATTATGTAGAATATGACCTATAAGGAGGATACCTTACGACTGATGATGTTCATATGTGAAGTGTATGTAAAAGATGATAACCGCACTGGAGTTATAGTCGTACCAAGTCTTACAAATTGGATTCGAAGGAAAGTTTGTGATGTTGAAAACGCGACTTTTGATTTTTAGTTATTCACATATGATAAAGGGACTATAGTAAAAATAGTATTGGGTTTCCAAAAAATTGGCTTTCATGATCCGATGCATGCAAGATATTCTCCCATGGGCCGGTGGAATTATTGTGGTAAGCAGCAAAAAACTTTTCACAATTGACCAACTCATTTACATAGAGTCAATGTGTGCCTACATGTTTGCTCCATTGCATGCCAACAAAATCAAAAATAAAGTCTTAAAGAGATCAAGACAAATAATGCTTTCACTTATAATTAGTTTTGTGATAGGAATTGCTAGAAAATAGGGATAGAAAACAAAATTTAGGAAACTTTTGAGTAACCTCTACCCTTAAGGAGATATTAATCCCTACTATTATTGCTATTGGGTTGTTATAGGCTAATTTTGTCTTAGGAATCTCATAATTATGCCGAATTCGTAATAGCAACTACATTAATTTCTATAAAATAGAAGTAGAACGGGAAAGAAGCTAAGATAATCTAGATTAGTATATTATAGAGGTTTTAAGATGTTTGTATCCAAAATAATACTCCTTCTGTTTTTTATAATTCTCGCTTTCTCTATGCACGTCTCCCAATGCACTTCTTTGAACTTAAATATCTTTCATTATATATTAGTAAAAATTATAACGATTGAATATTAATAATGTATTAATTGAGATCAATCAAAGAAGATTCCACATGACTATATTTTTTCTTATAGATTGAAAACAATTGAGAAGATTCTCTGTAAGTATGAATAGTGTCAAGATTCTAAGTGAGAAAGATAAAAAAAAAACAGAGGGAGTACTTGTTAATGTCAGTTTAAAAATTAAATGTGTTTGCATGCGCGGGGAACATATCAAAGATTTCTCTAAAATCTATTCAAATTATGAAGTGATCTTGAAAGTTATAAGCCAATATTTTCCTCTTATTCTTTCAATGTAGGTTTCTTCATTTAATTTGATTCCTACGAATTAAGTATTGTCAACTCCAACGAACCAATAGTATGCAAGGACTTTATAAGTTGCACAAATTCTTGAGTGTAATTGTTACATCATAATTTATGGTGTAACAACCTATAAACTATTGTTTATTTTGTAAATAACTCAAATCACATAAAATAAATAACATAATGACATGAAATAAATGACATAACGTCATTATTTGTATAGTTGATAAGTGCATTTCTAGCGCACTTTATGACCTTCTTTTGGTTTATTTTGGTCCTTCTTATTCTTTTTTCTCCCCCTCTTTTCTCCTCATTTCCCTTTCTACTTCCTCACTTGATCATTGATTGATCCTAGTGACATTTTGCTAGATTTTCGATCTATTTTGATTGAATTTCTAGCACATATGCTTTCACCAGGTTTTCTCGTGTTTTCATTGCAGGTATGACCTTTTTCGGGGCCGATTATTGCGAGATACGACTTAAGGGGAAGAGCTAGAGCCATTGAGGGAGCTTGAGGTGCGCTTGGAATCCCCCGCAAACAATGGTGCGCCCGCACATGCAACTGGTGCGCTCGCACCTTCAGCAATTTTATAGACAAATCACATAGCACATTGGTGCGCCCGCACCATTTGACGAGACATTCCAAGATTGAGGCAGATAGGTTAGGTGCGCCCGCACCATACATTTCCGGAAAAAAAAAGATCGTGGCTTCATTTGACGATGTTTTTGTTTTGAGTTGGAGACTTATGCTTTATTCTAGTCTTTGGAGAGTATTTATTAGGGTTCATACTAGAGAGAAAGCACTTGAGTTTTATTGAGATTTGAGATTTAACAATCATAGTTTGTGATTTCGATAACATTGAAGGTACTTTTCATTGAAGTTAATTTGAAGTTTCATTTTTTATTTCATTCTCTTCGTGTTTGTTCTTAATTAGTTATTCTTAGATCTTCATTCTCGTAGTCTCATAATTGTGATTTCTATTAGTTTAATTATCTCTTAATCATATTTAGCCTTAGATTAGTCATAGATTTTATGTTCAATTGCTTAGAATCCATGACTAGTGAGTAGTTTCATATCTAGGGTTAGGGTGAAAGTATGAATTAGGGTTTTAAATGTTTGTTGATGTGATTCTGATGTTTTAAAGAAGTTTATGCATTGATCTTGGAGTTTTGAAACCTTAGGATAGATATTGATCACATTTATACTTTGGTATTTTGAATTCAAATATTCTTAAATTGAATTTTGAACTTTTTTATCATCCCCAAGAATCAACTTAATTTCTAGGCCAAGATATTGGGTAAAAATTAAGGGGGTCCTTTATTAGGGGTTTTCCGACTTTATCGAATCTCTTAATCAATTGACTAAAGACCATTCGAGAGAGGATTTAGTTGATTGATTAAGTTATTATTCTTGAGTACCATTCGAGAGAGAACTCGAGTATTGTAGATGGAAACTAAACCTTGCATAATCATCTCCGTACATCACAATCGCATTAACATTCATTATTAACCATTACTCTTATTCATACTAGTAACCTTAACTCTAGTATCTTCCTATTTGATATTTAAAATCGTGTTGTTTGCTAGTTCTAGTTTTTAGCTAGTCATAGTTGATACCAAATCTTTTCAAACCCCCAAAGACACTTCAATTAGGTAATTTAGACTTGATAGACTTTAATTAATGCCTTTTTTTCCTGTGGATCGACCCTTGACTTGCCCTTACTATTTTCTTAGTAATTGCTTGTTAGGATTTAGAAATATTATTTGGAAAGTGATTTTTGGTGTTTTAACGACACACTAAAAACCTCTTATCAATAGTTTATGTCATTCTTGTTGAGTCTATATTACTATTATGCATGTTATACAATAAATTATGGTGTAATGTATTTCACCCAATACGGTGCTAATGAGCCTGGGTGGCTCGCAAACTATTCGTGTTCGCTCGGTCAAAGCTCGCCTCGAGAGGGCTCGACTCGAGTCCGGGACTGGCTCGAGACTTTAACGAGCCGAGCCCGAGCCTAGTGCGGTTCGGCTCGAAAGCTCGCAAACATGTTCGAAAATATTTTTAAAGTAAATATTTTATACAATGACTTTTTAATCCAACTCAGATTTCCACTATAAAAACCATATTGATTTTTAATCCATCTTGGATTTCCAATAAAAAACCATAAGGCCTAGTTAGAACTTTGAATCCCACTTCAAAAGTACATAAAAAAAATTCAGCCCAAGGGTTTTTTAAAAAGTTGAACGGCTTGCCTTTGACATTTGGAGGGCAATCTCAGTAGGTTGCAAAAAATTAGATAAACACTCGTTTATACTTCAAGCTAATCCTTCAAGGGTTCTCGAAAAACCCTATCTCTCAAAGCTCTAGTTGTACAATTCTCCAGCTTGGCACACTTAACGGCTTGATGGTGGTCTTCGGCGCCGAGCAGCGTGGTCCTCGGCGGCGAGCAGGTGGTCATTGACGGCGAATAACATTCGGCGAGCAAGAAGATATGTAATCCTTTCTATTTTTCGTTTTTTGTTTTTCTTTTTCGATTTTTCGTTCATATTTATGTGATTTATGTGTTTCGATTTTTCATTTATTTATGTGTTTCGATTTTCATTCGTTTTTTTATATTTTTCATTAATTTTTTTATTTTCCATTGCATTAAAGTACAATTCTCTAGCTTCTTCGAACCGAATAGTTCGTGAACCTTCTCGAGCCGAGCCCATATTTTCAAGCTCGAGCCGAGCTCGGTCCTTCCCAATCTCGAGTCGAGTCGAGCCGAGCCTAGCTAGGTTCGGTCTTGGCTCGACTCGTTAACACCCCTACCCAAGACGCATTTGTTGCACTTTAGAAGGGGGCGTTTGGTTCACATAGTGGTATGGGTTTGGAATCAGGAATGAAATCAAGGTGGTATAAGTTTGATACCTAATATCATATGTTTGGTTTTATTTGGGAATGAAATTTTTTATTCTATTTAATACCTAGAGGTATTGGTATGAGCGAAACCCACCTCCCTCATTGGATTTCTAAACCCCATACCTTATGGTTTGAGGTATGGGTTTTAAATCTATCAAATTATTAAACAAACTCTAGGTATGGGTTTTGCTCATTCTAAGCCCATGCCTCATACCAAAATCATATGAACCACACTCCCTCAAATTATTAAGCAAACATTAGGTATGAGTTTCGCTCATTCTAAACTCATACCAAAATCATATGAACCAAATACTCCCTAAGTTGAACTTGTATTTAGTGAGTTGTTTATAAGGACTCTATAAGCTAAACTTGTGTTTTGAGGAGTTGTTTTATTTTTGGCTTTATGGTTCTAACTTCTAAGCGAATGGTTATCATACTTATCAACCTCCCAGGAAGGAATTTTGTCCTATAAAATCTTTTCATTGTTACATTTTCTTATCTTTTGATAAGAAAATTTGTCCATAACCTTTTTTAATTCTTAGCTAGTTTATACAGTACTCAATTGCGTGTGACTAACAAAATAATATCGCCGTCATTTGGATTAAATAAAAGCAATCATCTACCAACCAAAGAGACAAATATTCTTTCAAAAGCATTAGATAGATAACAAGATTAGAGAAAAAATATATAGATATAAAAAAACAAATCCAAGCACCACTATCAAAGTGGAATGAACATATTTTTATATATAATATACTCCCTTCGTTTTAAAATATAAGGCATTTACGCTCTACGAAAAAAAAATTGACCACAAATATCTCTCATAATATGATACATAAAAATTATACCATTGGATTTATCATGAAAAATACTATGATAACATTAATTTTTTAAAATTTTTATTTACGTAAATTGAGAGTAATTAACGGTCAAAGTTCGACCTAAGTTCGACCTCGAACATTGTGCGTGCCTTATATTTTAAAACGGAGGGAGTATCTTTTATGTTTCTGAATACTTACAACATACGAAAATTGCACAACAATTAAGGGAGTGAAGATAGAGTAAAACACGGTCTACGTAATTATAATAAAATGATGCTTTATTTGTATAAGAATTTACCTAAAACAAACATATTGTAAATATTGAAAAATATCTCAAGAAAAAAAATGTGTTGCAACTATTAAGAATTGGAGAAAGTATGAGAAAGAATGGGATTATGAATTTAGAGCTCTGAAATCATTCTTGATGTGCTCTAGAATTGATGATTTTTGCTAGGGTGGGACAATTTAATTACTTTCTTATTGGTGTTAGATATTTGGACCCATTGCCTTTATTTTTCTCTTTATATTTGGTTCCATTTATTCCTATAAACTAATCAATTTTTATTTTGTCTGTGGGAAAATGCAATAATTTTGAAAGCAACTCCTCATCACTTGATTATTGGTTTGACACCAAACAACGGCCTTGTTTTTAGGGATACAAACAATTTAATATTCTAGACTTTTGAGAACAATAAATAAATAGATAATTATTGAAGAAAAAATTTCAGACCATTATATGAATAAGAGCTAATTAATTAACTTGGTCGATCAGTATAGACTGTAGATATAGATCAACATGGAGACTGAAGTTGATCCTATAGAAAGTTGACGTTGTCTTGTGCTGAGTTCTTTCATTGTCTTCACTTGGCTTGTTGAGAAAAACAACTATATCAGATACAATTTAAAATTGGGTGACTTTGGATAGTTGTAGTATTATGATTAATCATATGATTTGACCTGCATAGTTCTATTATATTTGCTAAATTTTAATCAGGATATTAAAAAGGTTTACGTGGAGCAAATATGACCACATTGCATACAAAAAAAAAAAAGAATTGATTGGTTTTTATCTTTTTGGCTAGCAAGACAAACTAGCGACTACTGTCAGAAAACTTAGTGCTCGTTTGGTTGAATGTAGGAAGTGCAAATTCCGTGGAATATTATCTTCCCATGTAATTATAGTTCTTAGGAATTGTTAGATGTTGTTTGGTGATTCAAGAGAAATGAAAATTCTCATGGGAATTTCCACTTACCTAGGTCCCCCCGAGGTAAGTAACTTCCTCCATTTTGTAGGAAGTGGAACTTCCTAGAAATTTCTACTTTCCATGAATTTGTCAACCAAACAACACCTTAATTCATATGTTTTGTAGGATAGAGTGAGAAAATCAAAATTAATAGCTTATGTGCTGCTTCCTTCGTTCTTTTTAATTTAAAAACTTTTTTTTGGCGTATTTCTTTTTAATTTATATACTGTTGTTTTCTCTATTATTGGTAATATCTTTTAATTACCTACTTTCTCCTATTTTTCCACTCATGTCATCCTCTTTTTTAAATCCACTTTTAGTTTCTCTCTTTCACTTTTCAGCTTCTCTCTCACACGTTTCAGCTTGTCTCCTCACCTTTTCAGTTTTTCTCTCATACTTTTGGACTTCCTCCTTGGTTCTCTCCCAAAGCGAAGTGAGTAAATTAAAAAAACGGAAGAAGTACTATATGTATAATACTATGATGTGTACAAATATTACATAGATTAATCAATAATGACAATTCAAAATTTAAATTATGAATATATTAAACCTCATATATTTCATACTCTATGCTACATTTCTTAAATTAACATATTTCATGGGCTGTTTATATAAAGTCGCTTTACTTTGTTATTAGTTTTTCCATTTAAATTTTCATTTATGTCAAACAACTTCCACTAATAATTCACAAGTGAAAATATAAAAGTTGATTTTTTTAATTAAAAAAATACACGAAGTATTAAGACCAAATCCAAAAAGTTACATAATAATATTTGTTTTTAAATATTTTACTCCCTCCATTTCAGAAAGATGTGAACGTACACTTTTCCGGACACATACATTACAATGAAAAGTTGTAGTTATCAAATGTGATTTCATCAAAAAGTTGAAGTTACAGGAGTTGGTGGGATAGTTTTCAATCTGAATTGTGTGGACCCGGTTCACGTTAACATTAGTGTGCACCAGACCAAAAACACGTATCATTACTAAACAATCCACTATATGATGCACAAACCCACTATATGATGCACAAACCCGCTATATCATTCAGAAAAATATATACCTTATCATGTAGAAACATACATCATTTCTATTCAATCCACTATATCATTCAGAAATACACTATATCTTCGGAAACTCATTATATCATTCAGATACACACTATATCATGCAGAAACTCACTATATCATTCAGATACTCACTATATCATGCAGAAACTCACCATATCATTCAGATACTCACTATATCATGCAGATGCCAAATCATTCTATATGTTAGAACACCTGTCACGATATATACTACGCAACTTATTATATTCCTACATATTAAAATATTTTAACTAATTTATCCATTATATTGCATATAATTTCACTATATATTTTCCGTTAATAAAATCCACTATATTGTATATAAGTTCACTATATCTCTGTAAAACTCACTATTTGAATATCAACTAGTTATTAGGCCCGCGTTATGCCCCGGGTAAGAAAAAATTCCATTTATTAATATAATACTTTATGATAATAACACTAAATACAATCTAGCCTAGTGGTTAGAACTTTAATATATGTACTTGAGGTCTTGGGATCAAACTCTATACTATGCCATTTCTTAATTTTTTATTATACATACATGGATTACATGGACTAAAACTCCCTAGGAAGAGCGCCACGTGGCACAGTTTCTTGTTTTCACACGCCTTTTAATATATTTGTATAGATTACCAACTCATTGCATAATAAGTTAGTGTGCATCGGGTTCATTTAAAGAGATAAAAAGTTGGATTTTTTCTTTATTACTAGAGATAGAATGTGAACTAACGAGGTAGTATAAGCAAACTAATATCTTGATGAGACCACATGCAAAAATAAAAATGTTTAAACTAATTTAGGACAAACTAAGAAAAAAAGTGTTCCGGTTATTGTAGGAAGGAGTAAGTAGTAGGCAAAAAAGGTTCAAAGTAGGATATATGAATAGAGTAGAAGCCAATGCAATAACTATTAAAATTGTGGAATATTGTTTTATAATTTGAAGTGGTTTTCCTAAGATAGTCTCAGAGACCGAAATGGGGCTGCCATTTTAGTTTATATATCTACTAGATTTTTTTGCACGCGATGCGTGTTTGAATTTTTTTTGAAACGGAAACTCGATTTTCTTCGGTATAAAAGTCAAAATTTGAACATTAGACATACGAAGTATAATTATTTTTAGTTGCAAAATTTGATTGGTTTAGTTTCTGTCGTCTCTTACTTCTCTCACCATGTAGGCATTATCAAATTAATAGAGATCATTATCAAATTATATGTAGTTGTTTTTAGCTTATGCATATTTGCTATCAGTGCAAACATACATGTTATCATTTAATAATTTTAAACATGTTTTTCATCATGTTATACATACTCCTTTCGTTTTTTTAATAGTACCGTTTCGTTTTTGGCACTACTCATCAACAAATTTTGTTAACCTATCTCGCATCAGTATATAAGAAAAAAAAATATAGTAAATTGAGATCTTATTAGATTTGTCTCAATGCAAGAATTTCAAATATCAATTTTTGATAATTTTTGCTTATACACAATTACAGATATTGACGTTCAAAGAAGCTTTTCAACAAACGTGAAAAAAAAAATGGTGCAATTAAAAAAAAAGAGGAAGTATTTCTTATCAATTTATACATATTATTTAGTGTACATGCTTATACTTCCTTTGTTTCTTAGTAAATGCATCATATGGATTGAATACACTTGACGATATAAAACTTTGACCATTAATATATTCAATTACCTATGATGAAAAATTAGCAAATAAATAATATCTTGAAGATATACATTGAGATTAACCCAATGACAATTAAAATATGGTCAAATTCGATACTCAGATAGTGTAAAAAGTCTAAATGATTTATCCATTAAGAATTGGAAGAAGCATGAAACATATATAAACTGATATGATATATGCATAAATGGTAACATATATGTATAAAAGGATATGAAATATGTATAAACTAATAGCAATATAGCATATATTAATATAGTATTATAAAATATGTTTTAACTGATAACAATTATATTTATGCATAATTGATAATAAATAATCCCTCGATTCCACATTAATTGACATACTTCTTGTTCTCATCCATCCCACGTTGAATGATACCCTTCTTACACTCAACTTCTATATATCGCCCTACTATTACTTAAAATCGCCCAAAAAAAATTTGAAATTACATTTATAACCTTTTTTATTTTTTATTCTTAAATCACCCCCACCACCACTCATCTCCTGCTGGCTGCCACCGCCACCACCACCACCACTCACCTCCTGTTGGCTGCCACCACCACCCACCCACCTCACCTCCATTAAAATCGCCCTTCTCTCTCCTTCTTCAACACCATGTGTACCACCACCCATCACCTCACTCCACCACCCTCACCTCCACTTCGTTCGTCGCACACAACCACCACCACTCCCTTCGTCGCGCGTCACCCTTCCCGTAACCACCACCACCTCACGCAAAAGCTCAAGAAAATCGAATTTTTTAAAAAACACGAACGTCCGGCCAGGACGTTCGCCCCATGGTTTGAACGTCCGGCCAGGACGTTCTGGCCATGGGGCGAACGTCCTGGCCGGACGTTCGCGTTTTAAAAAAAAAATCAATTTTCTTTTGCGTGGAGGTGGTGGTGGTGGACGTCGCGTGAGTTGATGGCGGTGGAGAATGATGTCGCGGGAGGTAGGTGATGGTGGAGGTGGCAGTGGCAGTGGGAAAGTAGGTGGTGGTGGTGGGGTGGTGGGTGGTGGAAAAGAGGAAAGGGTAAACTTGTCTATAAAAATAAATTTTGGGCGATTTTAAGTAATTTCAAGGTGATGTTTAACAATCCTCTTCTTACAATAATAACATGATCTCACCAATTTAATGTTATTTTTCAGTCTTTATGTAAAACCCAATAAAGAAACAATATTCACTCTCTTAGGCCTGTTCTCCCCAGCTTATTTTCAGTTCAGTTCAGTTTCGTTCAACTCCAATCAGTTCACTTCAGTTCAGTTCAGTTCAGCTCCAATCAATTCTGTTTAGTTCAGCTCCATTCTTTTATAATTATTTTGTTAAATAGTATTATTATGTTGTTATAATTTATTTTACTAATTACTCTTATTATTATTATTATTATTATTATTATTATTATTATTATTTATTTTTATATCATTACTATTAAGTATTATTATTATTATTTATTTATTTTTATATCATTACTATTAAGTATTATTAATATCATTATTATTATTGTTATTATTACTATTATTATTGTTGTTGTTGTTTCTATATATTATTTTGTTTATTATAGCTTTACTCATTATTATTACTATTATTATTAGGAGGTTAGGTCAAAGCACAAATAAACCCACGTTTTTCAGCCCATAAACCAATCAAATCGCGTCAAGAGAGTTTATGATGTAATTTTCGCGGTCCAACCCAATCATTATTTTTATTACTAAATATTATTATATTATTAAATCTAATAATTAAAATAGTAATATTAATTTACTTCTTAGATATTATTGTTATTATATATCATCATCAAGTATTAATATATTATACAAATAATATAAAATAATTATTATTAATTATCATTATTATCGTTAATTATTATTATTATTATTATTAATTTATGATTATTAATATTATTTATTTATAACTATCATTTAAAAAAATTCAAAATACTATTATTATTATACATTATTACTACTTATCATTATAATTATTATTTAATATTCATATTATTATTGTTTAAATATTATTTATATATTTATTACATTCAATTTAATTTAATTCAATTCAGTTCAGTTCGGTTCGGTTCAGCTTCAGCTTCAATCAGTTCAGTTCAGCTCCAATCAGTTCAGTTCAGCTCCAATCAGTTCAGTTCAGCTATTTCATGCCAAAGAGAATAGACTCTTATTTTAAAAAGTTGACGCCCCACAATTCACTACATACAATAAAATCCCTGCACACAAAAAAACTACAATAAAATAATACTCCCTTCATTTTTTGAAGTTCTACTCAATTGTAAAGTATAGACCACAATATTTTAGGCAATAGGAGAGAAAGTCTACTTTTGCGGTTCACTTGCATTAAATTAATAAGAATATATGAGGAGATAAAACATAAGGTGCATTTTTTTTAGTCCACTTGCATAAAACAAATATGAATAGCAACCAAAAGTGGGCCATAGGTTAATTAACTAATATTTATTGAGTTCATTTAGGAATAAAGTGAAATGAGTTGAACTTCACAAAACAGACTGAAGTAATACAGAAAGTGAAGTGAGTTGAACTTCACAAAACAAACTGAAACGGAGAGTGAGTACTACTCCACTTAAGTGACAGTGTCGGCTAATAGGGGAGAACCTGCGCAACGGTTCAGAGACCCCTTCTAGATGAGCCCCACCTCTTGGAAATAATCTTAAAATAATTTTGGGAGCTATGAGAGTGAAGTGAGTTGTACATCACAAAACAGACTGAAATGAAGAGTGAGTAAAACTCCAGTTAAGTGACAGTGTCGGCTAATAGGGAAGCACCCTGCGCAACGGTTCAGGGGCCCCTTCTTGATGGGCCCCACCTCTTGGAAATAATCTTAAAATAATTTTTTTGGGAGCTGTACTTTTTTCATAAGTAAACTCCCCCTTCTTGATAGGTCCAACCTCTTGAAAATAATCTTAAAATAGCGGCTTTTCGAGGTTCAATTATGTCGATACTTAAGAAGTAGGGGAAAACAATATCGTATAAGGTAACCTTTATGTCCAACAGTTATGTCTGCCCGGATTTGTGATTATAATTATGTGATGCTAATTCTGTGGTATGACTGTGTTATAATTATTTTGTTATTTTATGCTATCAAGTACGATTCATGGCCAAATTTTCCTATCATGAATGTATGTGAATCTAATGGCCAAATTATATGGTATATTATGAAGTTAAATGATTCATGATTTATGGTTGTGATTCAGGGAATATGAATAATGTATGTAAGTCTTATATGGATGGTTCTATTGACTTGAAGTTATGAACTGAATTGGTAAATGACTAAGTTATAGGTGGAGGAATTATGTTCACGGTGTACGAAAAGGACCAAAGTGGTCAAATATTAATGTTCACGAATAATGAAAGTTACGCTTTATCAGAAACCTGTACATGCAAATGAACTAAGCTCAAGTAAATGGTCCTTGCCAACAAATCGTCCAATGCCAATAATTAAGGTTCTCTAATAATATGTATCAAGGAGATATAATGTATTCTTGTGTGTGAAAAATGTTTACGAACTAAAAACGTTTTTATGGATTGGAGTAAGTTACTGAGTTTTCCATTCATCTTAGGTTATTTCCCTGTATTTTCCCTTTTCTCTATTTTTCAGTAATTATTTAGGTATTGTGAAGATAGCTCAAATTCAGTTATGATAAGGATGCTCTAGAAGATTATATTGAAGTGACTCATTACTATTTGGAATATTTAGGATATTCTGTATTATGGGTGACGACAATTATTATGATGAACATTTGTATAACTGAATTACATTATAGGCTATTACTTTATTTGTGGTCCCATATCCCGCATGCTTAAGTTCAGTTTTCGTTGTCAATTAAGGTTATGTATTTCTAGGGCGTTACAAACATGTATTTCTGGAGCGTTCGTTACAACTATTCCAGCAAAATTTTATCTTACCCTCTCCTAGACTTTCTCCCATTCAAGTTCTTGTGGGGGGATGATGTTTTGGTATTATGGACGAAAAAAATATCTCGACAATTCAAATCAATATTCCAACAATACGTTGTTTAGGGGCCCCATATAATTTTCGCTTTAGGTCCAGAAAATATCCAAGACGACACTGACTCCACTACTAACTACCAATAATAAAATATTGAATTCAATAATGATTCCAAAACTTTGTGCCAATCTAACACTATCGATTGGTACAATATAAAAAGAGTATTTATAAATTGAACTTGGTGAAAACTAGTCTCAGCCAGGTTCTTTAACTATTTTCACAGAGATGATCGTTTTTCGTTATTTTTACTAGTGCTTGTTGTACTAGAATACTAGCGAGTAGCGACTATGAGAATAAGTTGTAACAATTAATTATGTATCATAAACTTTTTTATCATTTTTTACGGCCTCTTCTTTCTCTTTCTCTTTCTCTTTCTCTCTCTCTATGACCCCACCAAATAGAACCCTAAAGTAAAACTTCAACCAGCCGCCTTGCAGGCTTGCTGGTGGCCGATGTGGCTACACCGGTCGCCGGCGAGCCTGCCCTTTTGTTCGTAGCATCATCTCCTTCCCACTATTCCCATTCCTTGAGCGTTTGTTTCCTGTTGCTTCTCCCCTCTCCCTATCCCCCGTTCCCCCGGTGGTTGGTGTGGGTGGTTCCTGTCGATTCCCCCCATTGCCCCCGTAATAGTGTTTCCCGTCAAGTCTTCCCTCCCCTTTAGTTTATCGCATTGCATCCGCCCTCCTTCATCCTTTAGTTCGTTAGGTTTCCTCCGATCCCCCTCCCCTTGTTCCCCTTCCCTCGCCCCTGTTAGATGTTTCGATGGTATTCGTGCGTTTCCCCCTTCCCATTCCCTGTTCGGTGGTTTTAGTGGTGTGGATTCCCCTCTCCTATCCCCCATTAGGTGTTTTAGCGTGTCTTCCCCTACCCTTGTTTGTTGTTGTGTTGTGCCTTGGTTGGGTGGTTCGACTGAGTTTTTGTCGTCGTCCTTGTTTGGTTAATTGTCGTGGTTGGATTTCTTGAGAAGCCGGCGAATTTCGCTTAGTGAAACCTAGTAAAGTTTGTTTTTAGCTATGGTTAGTAGTCCTCCAGTTTGCTTCGATTTTGTTTTCTGTTTTAGTCTTAGTTTAATGTATGTTTCTTCCAGATCCAATATCTCTTGTTTTTTTGTGTATGATTGTGCTTGGGTGTTCATTAGTAGTGCTCATTGGACAGTGCAAGGCTCTTGGTTTCCAATGACAAAGGAAGATCTAGGAAACCTGGTGAATAGAGCCAATGATCATGTAGTTAGCCGTGGGGTTTATGTCACTTTAGGAATTCGAGTGGTCGTTAAGATGAGAGGATGTTCTTAATTCAGATCTGTTGTGCGTAGGTTTAGGATTGTGAGGTTGGATCTTCTGATCCATAAGTAGAGCAAAGTTCATCTATCTAGCTCTCCCCAACTTCCCATGATGACTTCAAGTGTCATCACACCTAAATAAAATGCATCTTTTGAGCATGGCTTCAATTTGATTTCGAGCAAGTTTTGACCTCCACATCTTTCGAGTTTTATTCTAATGAGACTAAACTCTAGGTACCCTTGCAATAGGGTCTGAAGTCACCAAAGGACGTGACTTCATTGTTAGTTGATTCAGTAGATATGCAGGAGGTTGTTTCTTTTCAAGGACCTTGAGATTTAGCATCTAGTATACATTAGGGTCTACTAGCTGTAGTGCGGCAGTCTCTCTGTGAAGATCGTCAGAGTTTCGTATCACAACAGACTACCTCTCATATCCGGTCTTTTTGATCAAGACATATAATCCAACGTTACCCGCCATCACTCAAGACAAACTTCTTTTGGATTCAACACGCAGTAGTTAGTTTTTCCTTCCTAAAATATATACGAGCTAATACAGCTCTTGTTACTGTTAGTCAGTTAGTTTGTTTCCATTTGGTTATATTAGCATTAGGTTGTAGTTCAATTTTTAATTAATGCAAAGTTTCTCGATGTTAAAAAAAAAATCTTCTTTATCCTAAACGTCATATATTTTCTCCATCCTTTTATAAGATGTATAATTAAGGGCATCGGTTAATATCGGAAACAAAAATAATATGGCATCTACTAGAAGGCAAGATTCAAGAGTCGTGTTCATAGCTACAGGTCCACCCGTGGAGGACCCCTCCAAAGCAAAGTTGTGTCTGCAACTTTTTGTTGTACCTCTTTTTCAACATTACTCTTAAGTGGAGATCAATGGAATCGAAGAAGAGAAATGTTAGCATCCACTAAAATATGGTCACTTTGGAGCAAGATGATATAGATTTAGGTGATTTATTTCAGAGCATAAAATCTTAAGTTATAGTAGTAGCTGCAAGCTGTAATTCTTTTCTGCTTGAACTCACTACTGCTTTAAAATTCGTCCCCCTTTTCTTAAATTATAGTAGGTGATTTTTGTTTTAATTTCGCTATACTTATTTCTAGTTTCTCTCCCTTTTCTTCCCCTAATATATACTCTATACCTATAGGTGATTAGGTGCTAAAAGTATTTTGTAACTACATGAATAGAATATATTGCTTCCATTTCAAAACATAAGGCACCTATGATATTTAAGGTCAAACTTTAATCATTAATTACTATCGATTTATATTGATAAATATTATAAGAAAGTAATATGATTATATAGTAATTTTCAAAATGAATCTAATGGTATAATTTATCATATTATAAAAGATAATTATTATATTTCATAGCGTGCGTGTCTTATATTTTTGAAAAAGATGGAGTACATATAGGGGAGGAATCAAATAAAAAGTTTTTAAAAATGAGAAGGATGAAAAGGACATATTTGCATCTTTTTAAAACTAAATGTGCATATATTTTTTGTACTAAATGTACATATTTTTTGAACTGAATATGCATATTTTAATTTACAACTGCAAGTACATCTTCTTGAGCATAATAAAGATGCACATTTAGTTGAAAAAAATGCACATAATAGAAAATATGCATGTTTAGTTGAAAAAAGAAAACCTTTTTATTTCAAAAATCCTCTCATTTGTCCCTAAATGCATGTCTCTCTCTATATATTCAGTGTTCTCAAAATCTAACAATTATCCCTATGATTCATAAATAAGTCTTTTCTTTTGATAGCCAAACATGCCTTTAAGTGATGAAATTTTCTAACATATACTATAATACATGGGTTAAGAATTTTAAGATTTCATTAAAATAAAATCTGATCCAACAAAATTCTATTTGGGAATAATAAATAAGAATAAATATCGAAAATAGAAAGAATCATGTAACATTATTAGTGTGATTGGATTTCAAAAAGGAAATTTTTTATATAATGATCTCTATTATATATGTCATGGGGAGCAATGATGGTGTCCCCTTAGTAATTCACTTAATTGTCACTTCACAACATAAATATCACATTTCAAATTTCCAAATACAATCTCTAGCAATTAATCAAAATCAATTCCATGCATAAACTTGCCAAAAAAAAGATCAATCAAATGTCTATTGAATCCAATCAACTTATGTAATGCTCAATCACATAAACTTGCCAATAAAAAATATTTAAGAATTCACCACACACCACATACAATAACAAAAAAAAAAAAAAAAAAACATAATATTCTCATTAAAGAGACAACTTAAATTCAAATTTAAATAAATTTTTCCATAACACAACTCAATTACAAGCACAAACTTCAAACCGAAAACAAACTAGTTCTCTTCATAGCAGATTGGAGCTTCACGACATTTTCAAATACGACATTCTCAAATTTGCGAATACTTTACTATTAATAAGGTACTCAATTTGTTATTGAAAGTAAAATTATGTGTAATGTTCTATGTTCAGTAAATCTTAACAATATGTACTATTTGTGAGTAAATTTTGACGTAGGACGATTGGCAGATAAGTTCGATAAGGAAGCGCGACGAAAACTGAACTGATTTGCGCTAATTGGGCCGACGGAGTCCGATTGCTTATTGTGATACCTTTTCGGAAGCGGAACGGTCCAACGAGTCAAACACACCGCTACGCCGTAACGTATAGGCTTTTTAAGCCATCCGAGTTCGTTTAAGGCCCGAAATAGGCATTTTAATTACTTTCGAATTTTGTTATTTCCTTAATTATGTATTAGGGTTTTGTTTTACGTATTTAAACATTATTAGGTCAATGTTTGGAGGTAATTTTTGGACTTTTAATAATATCACAGAGTTTATACTCTTTTATGGTGGATTCCGGAGTTTTACAGATTTATCGCTTGTAAATCTGTGTGTTCTTGATTCGAGATTAGCGCTTGCTTTTCTCCATTAATTCCGACTGCGTCAATTTCAAACTCAAATTACAGTAAATGTTACGAATATGGTGTGTTAGAATTTTTTTTTCAAAAAAATTAAACTCGAATTACAGTTTATTTAAAATTTTATTCAAATATATCTAGAAAAATGAGTTGGTCTGCTACTTCCAATTATACACTTTTAGAGCAGCAATTATTGCAACAATCATTACCAATATAATTTTCTTGCTCTAATACAATTGGGATTGGGAATAATTGCTGCAAGCTAAGGAATTATTGCTGCAATAAGATTGGGAATAATTAGCTACCGCATTTGTTGTCGTCCTCTATACAGTCTTCTACTCTTCTTCAAACTAAACCTCCTTAAGAAGTTTAGAAAGAGTAATTGACTTTCTTGAAGTTTAATAAAGTTTTTGTGGCGTAGTAACACTATAATACTATACCAGGCCATTGTAGAAGGGGAAGTCAGTAAAATAAAATAGAACAAAAATTATCAAAAGAAACGGTCTAATTTTAATATAAAAGTAGACTTAGTTACTAAATGGATTAAACTAGTCACCAAAAGAAATTAACCTAATTACTATTGGATTAATTCTCTTTTTAATATTAGATTTACCATTGCCTAATTTTAATTTAAAAATAGACGATTTTACAAGACAAACTCAAAGTATGTTGGAACCCAAGGGAACACTCAAGAAGGGGGGTTGAATTGAGTGGTGAAATCTAATCGTTTTTCGCAAAAATCCTTTCGTGGCTCAGTGCCTGGCACTGAGTCGAACACTCGAAAATCGCTAATTTGAGTTTTTGCGAATAATAAACTTGAAAGATACTAGATTTGACACAAGATATAACGTGGTTCAATCTCACCTCTGAGATCTACGTCCACAAGAAACAAAAACTCTTTTATTTCTTTGAATCCTAAAATATCAAACTCTTGATACAATACGATTCCCCTCACTACTAACCCTAGTAATGACTCCCCAACACTTAACTCTAAGTGTTGACACTCTCTATAATGTAAAAGTTACAAGAAAAGAACGATCCTCAATGATGTGCTTCTTAGTCAAGCAAGTAGAGGACAATTACAATCGTATAATAGTAACTTAAATCTGACTCGCTCAGTGCTATGCTCAGTGCCGCAGGAAACAGTTTTCAGCTCTTAATATTTTCGGTTTTTGTCTCTGAAAACGTGAGATTTAAAAGTGAATTCTGATTCCCTTTTATAGGCTTGGTTAGGACGAAAATCACTTAAAAATATCTTTATCTTTTAATCCTTGATTTAAGGGATAAAACTTTATCTTTTTCTATCTTTATCTTTTAAACTTAAAAAGATAAGTTTTCCACATTAGATTTTCTTTTCAACTCAAATTCTGTTTTCTTTTATCAAAAAGATATTTTCCAAAATAAAATCTGATTTTATATTTTCTCAAAACACGTTTTATTCAAATTCAGTTTTAAAACCTTTTTTCAAAACACGTTTTACTAAAACACTTTTTTCCGAAAATTTCTTTTTCTAAAATTCTTTAAAACTCGTTTTTATCAAAATCTGATTTTTGTTAAAATATTTTCAAAAACTCGTTTTTATCAAAATCTTATTTTTATTAAAATCTTTTCAAAAACTCATTTTTATTAAAATCTTTTAGAAACTCGGTTTTACAAAATCTTTTTCTAAAAACTCATTTTCCTTAATCCCTTTTTATTTCTGATTTCGAAAATCTATTTCCCTTATTTTGAAAACTAATTTCCTTTTTATATAGACATATAACATTAACATAATTATTTATTTCCTTAACTCTAAGAAAATAATAATTATACTAATATCATATAATCATATTTCGACACATAGCATATCACCAAGTTTGAGCATATTACATTTTAATCTAAAGTTACTATTCTAAGAAATTATAAACTAAAACTTCATTCTTGATCTTCTTTGATTCTTCTTTTCTTCAAAGTCTTCGTTTATCAATTTCTTTCTTCATGCATCTGTTGCAACTGTTACATACTTTCATGCTACAACATATTATATTAATTTTCATCATCAAAACATAACATGTGCATAAAACATAACATGTACATGCACAACAAATTCCTCCTTTTTGATGATGACAAACCATAAATATAATATTGTTAAATAAACATTTGTTCCCCCTTAAAGTATGCATATATTCTTTTGTTCCCCCTCAAAGTATGCATCATTAATCACATTAGGGAAAGTAACATAATATCTTTCACATACGTTTTCACAAGTAACTTGGTAACCAAGATAATTTCATTCAATAGTCTAAGTATTATACCCATCTTCCCCCTTTTGACATTATCAAAAAGGAGAGCATCAACATGTTTAGCAAGTCAAAGTGAGATATAGTCTGTAAAATAATTCAAGTAGCTCAAGCAATAAATACTAAGGATGCTGGTGCTATGTCATAATCCAACTCACAATCCGAAGTCATTAAGCAAAAATATAATCCAACTCACAATCCGAATTTATGAAGCAAGAAATAATCATGAAGGATCATGGTTAGTAGCTAAGAATGTAGGATGGAGATAGGTAATGCAAGCTTAAAGATTTGAAATGGCAATTGGATCAACAAGTGCTTAAACCCTTTTTCACATTTTCAACTTTCGCAAATAAACATCCTAAGACTTTCTTCACTGTGGCACTGTGTTTGCCACTGTGCCACTGAATAATCTATTCCTTTCAAATATAACTAATCTTCGGATATATTGGAATCCAAAATAATGATTTTTAAACCTTTAATAATATTTTTTCCATCTAGAAATTGAACTCTAAGATTTATCTAACACAAGTGTCTTACTCATCTTTTCTTTTCTTTTCTTCTCTCTCTTTTTTTTTTTTTTTTTTAAAGAGAGTCAGACCATACAATATTACTAGAGTCAATCAATAAGATATCAAAGGTGAAATAAGTTAATTCGAACCTCATTTTCTTCTAGATACATCTCATGGCACTGTGCCCCGCACAGTATGAAACAGTACTTTCATTCTTTCAAGCATTAGTGTTTCTTCCAACCTTTTCATGTTCCCCCTTAACTAATGCGTCTTCTTCTTTCACCATCTTATCAATATGACTATGTTCCATATACCATGAATCAAGATTAAAAGCACTTGTTGAACTTTAGATGAATGTGTGAACAAAAGAAGGATAATAAAAGGGAAATGAAGATAAGGTGAGATATATGAAAGGAAAAAAAAATGAGGCACAAATGTCAAATTCATGAATAGAAAATCAGAATATTGGGCAAAAAATCAAGCTCGCTACAGGAGAAAGAATTAGCATTTCATAGCTCAAAAATTCGGCAACTTAGGATCATATAGCTTATTAGTTCGGCAACTTAGGATCATGACATTAGGACAGCATCATTAGACCATTACGAGTCCTTTTATATCAAGTGGACCTTTACTCACAAAGCTTCACCAAGACATGCATCAATAACACTCTAATTAACATATTTAAAGGAGGACAATAGGCATAATACTCAACTAATTTCCAGAAATTAATCCCAAAGCCACGAGTTATCTTGTAAAAGGTTCATGCATGACATTCAACATAATTACCTTGATCACATAATTACTTTTCAAACCACTTACCACCATCACATTCTCTATGGAGTGTGTTAAAGATTTACCGACATTTCAAATACCAATTTATCCCTTTTTATTAGTGCCAAATATAACACACCCTCCATGGTAGGCTACTAGTGAGAGGAATTGAGATTTATCACTAGTCATATGTCTTGAACAACCTTTGTCAAGATACTATAGGCTGCTTCCTCTCACATTTGCCTGCAAAAGAATCACTTGTTAGTTTTAGGAACCCAGATTTGTTTGGGTCCCTTTTTCTTACGCTGAGCATCAAGTATGTCTTTTCTAACCCAAATTTGAGTAACACGTTTGATATTCTTTGCAATTCGATTTTTCTTTTTGTTGCAGTCGTCAATTAGATGACCATTATTTCCACAAAAATTGCAAATTAGATATTCAGGAAGGCCCACGTATTTTCTCTTTCGAAAGTCTCTTTCGAAGGTTCTGGCACTGAGCCTGGCACTGGGTTGCTGGTCAGTATATCCTAATCCAGTTTTGTTCATGTTGTTTGTGGTGCAAGTTAAGTAATTTAGAGCATTCATCCCATTAGTCCATTTTTCGTGCATCTTTCGAGCAATAGAAAGTTGTGATTCCAAAATTCAACTGAGGTATTCAAATCACTACTTCTTTTTCGGGAAATCTCTAAGTCCTTTTTAACTTTATCCAGTTCTTCTCTTATCTTTTCATCACTAGGCAACATGAGTGGAACAATTCTAGATTGTTGTCTTGAGTTCTTAAGTTCATTCAACTCGTGATTTAAATTTTCAATTTGTTCCTCAAGACTGGATTTTTCAGCTTGAACTCAGTGACTGGCACTGAGTTATTTACGAGATTATCAACTAGAGTCTTTTCTTGTTTTAGTGTGTTTATCTCTAAGTCTTTCTCGTCAATCCTTTTCATCAGAGTTTTGTTTTCTTTCAGTAATTCCTTATATTCTGTTTCTAATCCAATTTTTAGCCTGGTCAAATTTTTTATTTCCCTTTTCATGTTATCAAAATTATCATTCATGTTTTGACAATCATCAATTACTTTTCAAGCAATATGACAAGCTTACTTTTGGAAAGAAGATGAATTGAAGGTTTTAAAGAAGTTAGACTTACCTCACTGTCTTCTTCCTCTTCAAGAGGGTTCGAACTTTTAGCCATCAAGCATAGATGTGAGTCGTCAGGGCTCAGTGCCGTCTTCAGAGTTGTCTGTACAGCATTCAGACATAATTTTGCTTCGTGGCTCTGAGCCTGGCACTGATCCTCGTCAGAATCCGAGTCTCCCCAGACTGCTGCGATCATGGCTTTCTTGTACTCCTTCTTTGACTGCTCCCGTTTTTCTTAGGCTTTTCTTCATCCACAGAGGGCATTCTTTAATCCTGTGATCATACTCACCACACTTGAAACAACCAGAGTTAGTAGCACTTTTCTTAGGGTTAGAAGTAGTGCCTTTACCTTTGAAGTTTCCACTTCTCCTGAAGTTGTTGCTCCTGTTCTCTTTTAAGAAATTTTGAAACTTTCTAGTTAGAGACGCTACTTCTTCATCACTTTCACTATCATCCGTTTCTACTTCAGTTTTTAAGGCCAACCCTTTATTCTTTGGTTCATTTGATTTAGGATCTAAAACAAGTTCATGGGTCATTAAAGAACCAATTAGTTGTTCTAGTGAGAGTTTTGTTAGATCTTTAGCCTCTTGAATAGCAGTGATTTTGGGAAGCCATTTATTAGTCAAACTTCTTAACACTTTTCTAACTAAATCTTCAGAAGAATAGATTTTTCCTAAGGATCTTAGTTCATTAGTTATTAGTGTGAATCTGGTAAACATATCTTTAATAGATTCGTCCTTATTCATTGTGAACAATTCATATTCATGGACTAGTAAATCTATCCTAGACTGTTTTACCTCTTTGTACCTTCATGGGCCAATTCCATGTGTCCCAAATTTCCTTAGCAGTGTACACGCCGAGATTCTTGAATATTCATCAGGTCCAATTCCAGATTGGAGAATACTCATAGCTTTGAAATTCTTTTCGGCTTTTCCATAGTCAACAGAATTGTACTCATCTTCCTCCTTGTCGATCAGGTTTCCTTCATCATCTTTGTTTTGAATAGGAAGAGGTCCAGTCTTTATGATTCTCCAGCATTAAAATCAGAACCTTGAATGTAGATCCTCATCCTAGTCTTCCACCATCCATAATCTTTCCCGTTGAAAATTGGACACTTGGAATACTTGTCACGAAAGTCTCTTGTGTGTTCATGGTTTCTATTCTCTAGATGTGAGTCTTACGAGAATAGCCTGCTCTGATACCACTTGTTGGAACCAAAGGGAACACTCAAGAAAGGGGGGGTTGAATTGAGTGGTGAAATCTAATCGTTTTTCGCAAAAATCCTTTCGCTCAGTGCCAGGCTCTGAGCGAACACTCGAAAATGCTAATTTGAGTTTTTGCGAATAATAAACTTAAAAGATATTAGATTTGACACAAGATATAACGTGGTTCAATCTCACCTCTGAGATCTACGTCCACAAGAAACAAAAACTCTTTTATTTCTTTGAATCCTAAAATATCAAACTCTTGATACAATACGATTCCCCTCACTACTAACCCTAGTAATGACTCCCAACACTTAACTCTAAGTGTTGACACTCTCTATAATGTAAAAGTTACAAGAAAAGAACGATCCTCAATGATGTGCTTCTTAGTCAAGCAAATAGAGGACAATTACAATGTATAATAGTAACTTAACACTGACTCGCTCAGTGCTATGCTCAGTGCGCAGGAAATAGTTTTCAGCTTAATATTTTCGTTTTTCTCTCTGAAAACGTGAGATTTAAAAGTGAATTCTGATTCCCTTTTATAGGCTTGGTTAGGACGAAAATCACTTAAAAATATCTTTATCTTTTAATCCTTGATTTAAGGGATAAAACTTTATCTTTTTCTATCTTTATCTTTTAAACTTAAAAAGATAAGTTTTCCACATTAGATTTTCTTTTCAACTCAAATTCTGTTTCTTTTATCAAAAAGATTTTTCCAAATAAAATCTGATTTTATATTTCTCAAAACACGTTTTATTAAATTCAGTTTTAAAACCTTTTTTCAAAACACGTTTTACTAAAACACGTTTTTTCGAAAATTTCTTTTTCTAAAATTCTTTAAAAACTCGTTTTTATCAAAATCTATTTTTTAAAATATTTTTCAAAAACTCGTTTTTATCAAAATCTTATTTTTATTAAAATCTTTTCAAAAACTCATTTTTATTAAAATCTTTTAGAAACTCGGTTTTACAAAATCTTTTTCTAAAAACTCTTTTCCTTAATCCCTTTTTATTTCTGATTTCGAAAATCTATTTCCTTATTTTGAAAACAATTCCTTTTTATATAGAATATAATTAAATAATTATTTATTTCTTAACTCTAAGAAAATAATAATTATACTAATATATATATCTATTTTGACACATAGCATATACAAGTTTAGCATATTACATTTTAATCTAAAGTTACTATTCTAAGAAATTATAAACTAAACTTCATTCTTGATTCTTCTTGATTCTTCTTTTCTCAAAGTCTTCGTTTATCAATTTCTTTCTTCATGCATCTGTTGCAACTGTTACATACTTTCATGCTACAACATATTATATTAATTTTCATCATCAAAACATA
Source organism: Beta vulgaris subsp. vulgaris (assembly GCF_026745355.1). NCBI lineage: Eukaryota > Viridiplantae > Streptophyta > Magnoliopsida > Caryophyllales > Amaranthaceae > Beta > Beta vulgaris. The sequence continues at coordinate 45,478,931 of NC_079203.1, forward strand.
ACATGTGCATAAAACATAACATGTACATGCACAACAAAGTAGAATGAAACGAGCAACAAAATAGTTCCAACGATTGATTCTCTTACGGTAACTCCTCATCAACACACACACAATTCTAACTTTTTAACAAAAGTGCTAAATAATTGATGGGATATAATATAACTGTAGAACTATCAACTATGAAAAGATTATTTTGGTTGTATTATGGCAATTATTTTGTCTGTATCATGACAAAAACAATTGCAAACTTCAAGAAAAAAGAAAAAAACTTCTAGAATCATATGATATAACTTATTAGTTGAGCTAGAAAACTGGTATTACTACACAAAATTAACTAAAATATCTACAACTGTGCATTTCTATCAAATTAAATGAGCCTTAAGTAGATTCCCCAACATAATGAAAAGCAATGCCTCAAATTTCAATTATGTACAGATATAATTTTTTTTTTTAAGAAAAGGATGTACAGTTTTAATTAATTTTATAATGATAAGACATGATTCATGCCTTCTAGACCAAAAAATACTTTAACATATACATGAGCCAATCACTTTTATGCAGTGCTTTATGGCTTATGCGTATATCTGTAAGTGATACTACCACTATTCACTTTTAGAACGAAATTAGGAAAACGTAAATCATATTTAAAAAAAGTAGTTAGGGAGTGGTACCTTTTTTTTCAAGGAAGGGAATGGTACTTGTACATCTTTTGATTGTATTTTTTTTTTTAATTTGGTAAGATGAAGGCTCCTACTGAATTGGCATCTCGCACAAATATAAACAATCAAGTTTGTAGATTAGACTCATCCTTAGAGGGAGGGGGTGGTAAGGGAAACCTCACCCCCAAAGAGCTCCTAGTGGTATCGTACATTCAATGTAATTTTTTTTTTCTATAACCTATGGACAAAAATACAATGTTAGATATTTTTTGGGGCCTCCATCGAAAACCACTTGGTAAGAAGAAAAACACTACTGGACCAGCACCTCTCGCAGGTCAGCCAGTCCAGGTCAACGCTTGAGAGCAGGGGGAATAAGCAAATCTCTACTCTCAAGCACTAGATGGGGTTACTTGTGACCTCAAAGTTACAAGGTGAGTTCCCCACTATATCCACCAATCAAGCTTAGTAATACAGTTTTAGATATACCATACTCAGAATACACTATGGTATATGATAAAAGTATAGTAACTTCTTTCATTTTATTCGGAAATTATGTTTATTAATATTCCATAAGATTAATCACTGCATCAATAAGATTAGTCACTATATCTCTATTACACAAGTGAAGGGGTAAGCTACGGCGTCCTCCTGTAAAATTACTATTCTACTCTTCACTTATCAAAAAATGTTAATTATAAAATATTTAATTTATTTTTGATTTATATTTATGTGTAATAACTAATAAGAAAACTTATAATAAGATGTAATGTACACAAAAAATTATTTCCCAAAAAAATATGCTTAAAAAGAGATATTTTTGGTTGAAAATTAAACTAATCTAACTAAATCAATTTCAAACAATTAAAAAGTAAGAACTTACAAAGTTTCTTTCTAACTGAACTTCCAATTCAATCACAATTTCAAAGAACATACATTAACATAAACATACCAAAAAAAAAGGGGACAGTCTCATCTTTTTATCTTTTGCCTTTTATAATTGTCTTATGTGTTGATTAGGATAATTTATCATTTTATTTATTTAAAAGCTCATAGTGGTCGCTTGTGTTGGTTGGGATAATCCATCTCATCATTATTTAAAAATATGTTTGTAATTCAAATATATCAAAGAGATAGGCTTATACCATCCAATTTCTCAATGTAATGTTATGCAAGAATTACAGATATATTAAAGATATAAGCATATATCATCCAATAATATCAACTTGTAGTACATTCTGGTTCACGTTCATTTATCACATTAAAAAAAAGTTGTGAATGATCAAATTAAACTACAATAAGATAGTATAAATGCATTTAATGCTTTTAATGTCAATACTAATGTTAATATGTCTTCGCACGCGTCGCGTGCATATAAGACTAGTTTATTATATAAGCCAAGGGGAGCTATAGTATATCCTTAGCTAAATATGTACTTAATTGAATATTCAAATTTTGTACAATTATATCCTCTCCTAATTTAAAGATGGGTCAAAATTCCAATAATAAACTAAATAAGCATTAACAAAGTAACTTGACATAATGAGAAAAATGTTTACTCGATAAAAAAAATTACAAATTCAATTTGACTAGAAAACTTTACATCTAAATGTTTATCTCAATTTCTAAACACTTTACAAATTACAGTAGTTTGTATAACAATAATTATAAATAAAAAAAAATCAAAATGTTAGCTACTGGTTAATTGTGCACTACTTTGAGGGTCTATTTTCATGGTTAATTGTGCACTACTCTCATGGGCTACAGTAGTTTGTATATCTTGGCTCAGTGGTTAAGATTGAGGTGCTGTAAACGATAGGTCACAGGTTCGAATCCCCCCTCCCCTTCTTTGTACTTTGTACCGCCTTCGTGGCTCATACGGATCAAAAAAAATAAATATAAATCACACTTTATAATTATATTTTGAGGAAATTTATTAAAAATAGATCCAAACAATCGAGGCACGCATCGCGTGCATAGAAGTCAGAAGACTAGTGATGAATCATAGTGATCACAACAGTACACCATAAGTTACTGTGTGGACGCGCTTACTGAATCCAGAATATCATAGCTGATCACTGTATACGGTTAATTATGCCGTAATAAGTTGCTAGCTTAATCAATTGATTCATTGGAATATTATTTATGTTCTACTTTGTACCTCATCAAGAGTACTATTAATGTATATGCTAAGCTTTTACTGTGGTCATAATTTTGTTGCAGCAATTATTCCCTCTGTTCGTCTACAATAATGAGAAAATACTATGCACTATCCCGTGTAAAATATACAGACAGAGCTACATAAACTCGGCTTGTTTGGTAGGCGTGCAGATATTGAAGGACGGTAATTATAGTCAAAGTATTTTAGTAATTCTAAGGAAAATATCTTACTCATTATCATAAATATCGTATTTTGAAATATGTCATTTTCGTGAGAAATCTTTACATTCACTCGATACCAAAAGTAGTAATAAATGATCCTCATAAAAAATTAGTAATAAATGGCAACGCAATTTAGGGTTGGAGAAACACACCATAGTCGTTGATATGATACTCTCTATACAAAATTACATATAAATTGTTACTATTATTACCATTTAATTATTACTATCTATCAAATTGACCATTGGTGAAATTCAACTTGATAATAACAATATTTACTTTTACTAAAGAAATTATACATTGGGTAAATATAAAATTCCCTTTTTTAATTTCGTCGAGATATAAATAAATTGTAAAACTAGCTATCTAGCATTATAGAATAAGTATGTAGTTATTCTAAAAAAAAAAATAGAATTGTCATTATTTAACACTTTACCCATTTCTTAATACTTGCAATTATTTGGATATTACATTTGCCTAAGTATAACTTTAATCGTTGATATCTTCAAACATTTATGGAGTTTGCCTCAATTTACCATTTTTCTACTATTAATTTCTACTAATTAAATTTTCATGTCGTTTTCACTTATTTAATTTGTTTGTAGAATAATAATATTATATTTTCATTCCTAACATGTAATAAAATTCAATTCGAAATATAGTATTTCAATCGTTTATGTACTATGTAAATTCAAATATCGTCGAATAAAAGAACATGTTCAAATGATTGTAAGTTTGTAATTTTTTTTAATAACAATATACATTTTAGCAATAATACATATTAAAGATATAGTGTATACATACATCGAGTCTATGTGTATCATCTCTCCGTTGATTTAACTGCATCACCAAAAAAATTGCCATTCCATTATTTCTTATGTTTCCCCTCTAATTTTCTTCCCCACTCTTTAATGTTGCCATTTTTTTCTTGTCAAAGTAACATGCTTCAAAAACATTTTTGCTCGAACAAGGTCAGATGCAATCATGTGTAGGTCTATTAATTTTATGTGTTGTTATTTGAGGTGGGTCAAGTTGTTTTCAGGGGTAGGATTGTTTTCGAGTTTTATGGTAGTGGTTTATGAGGAGGGAGTTGTAGTTAGGGTTTTAAAGGGGTTAAATATGAAATTGTGAGGAAGAAGAAGATGAGGGTAAGGATAAGAAATCAGAGAGGGTAATTTTAGAACATCAGGGGAATTTGACAGTGACTTTTGTCATGCCATTAGAAAATTGAATGGACGAAGAAGAAAAACAACTGGAGTTTCTTTTTAAATTTTTGATGGGGATTTGAAGGATATTGAATAATTTATTCAATTTTTTATAAAATATATAATTTTTAGTTTCTTAACCCATTGCCATTGGTCCATTGTTTTTAACTCACAATAGATCACGAGACTTGTTATTTTCCTTATTTTATTCCTTCTTTTTATTTTTCTCTCACTTTTCTAAATTAACACTCTCTCGCCTTACTTAACTAAGGATATGCTCATGATTTTGTACAAGACAGAAAGGGGGAATAATATAGAAGGGGGGAATAAAATAAGGAAAATAGCAAGTCACATAACTTGCAAATAGTTTTTACTCACCGAAAAACTATAGTCAAATATCGGAAAAGTTTTTAGGTAGTTTTTGTACAAAACTTTGTAAATAAAGTAGTTTCTCGCAATAAAAAGGTATAAGTAAGGTAATTATGGACAAAAAATCTTACTCATAGCTCTGAAAAGGATGTATATGTTTTTTGAAACTGGTAATTTTCGCAAACATTTTAGAAGTTTCTAAAAAGAAATAATACCTTTTGTTCTACTTAATAGTTGCTCAAATACAACTCTACCTTGTAGAGTTTCACTAAATCTCTACAAGATCTAGACTCTTTATTTTTATTGTATCTCAATAATAAAATATCAAAATTAAGCATCATCTGAAATTTTATTTAATAGATTTATTCCAACATGTATGTACATATAATTTTTTATAAGTATGTAATCACAGATAAATCAAATGTGTGGATTATATTAAAAGTCGTAAAAAACAAGTGTGACTTTCATATAATAGTTCAGTATAAATAAAAGAAAATTCTGAAGATAAATATTTAGTTTCAATTAGTGTAAAATCAGTTTTATTACAGATATTACATAAATTAGCAAAATATTACAGTTTTCCTAATAAATGTAATATCTTTAACAAACTTTGAAAATCAAGTTGATGATGGGCAAAATAAGAACAATTATACTCTAAAGCTCATATACATACAAAGAGAAAAAGAAAAGAAAAAAAAGGAAAATTCCTTGAAAAAATAACTTGTATGAACATCTCAAATTTATTGGAATTTTTTGGGGTAGGGGAAAAGGGATAAACCAAAGAAGAGAAAATAAAGTTTCTAATTAGTCTTCCAAACAAAAAGGTGGATGACTAATTAGAACTAGAAAAGAAAAGAAAAGAGAAATTTATACACACACAAATAAATTTCATCAGAATTAGCACACTTACAATAAAAATCAAGAAAAAGAAAAACTAACACTCACATATAATTCCACAACAAGGCTTCAAAACCAGTTGAAACAACATTTTCAGACACCACAGCAAAATTCTCCATCCAAGGTAAGTGATGATAAAACCACCCATCTCCACATGAACTACTATCAAAATCATACACAAACTCAGTCCCTAATTTGGTTAAATCATCAAAAGTTCCGAGACTCGGCAACTCTACAATCTCACTCAACTCATCCGAGTTACCTAGCTCTATTGCTGAGACCATGGATGAGAGAGATGAACACGAAGAAAGCAATGACGACGATGATGAAGATGAAGACATTTCACATGATGTTGTAGCTATATTATTGTTATTGTTATCGTTATCGTTATCGTTATCGTGATCAATGATTTCCATAGCAGCTGCTTTAGCAGCAGCTGCTTGTACGTCGCGCGGGCTTAGTGACACGGGCCGAGGTAACAACCCGGCGAGTTCAGGGAAGTTGAGGATTGCCGAGTCACCCTTTATGCTAAGGGCAGCTACGTCGTGTGCGCGGGCGGCCATTTCCGGGTTTGGAAAGGTCCCTAGCCAAATGCGGGATTTTTTCCTTGGTTCGCGAATTTCGGACACCCATTTACCCCAAGTCCGCATTCGGACCCCGCGGTACACTGGGTGCTTCCCGCCTGTGTCGCGGGCACGCTTTGGTGTTTTCACGGGGTCCGAGTTGGAATTGGGTGAGTTCAGCCGAGTTGATGTCAACTCGGCTGAACAATATAATGAATGAGTACTGGTAGTAGTGGTGGTAGTAGTAGTATTATTATTATTAAGATTATCATTGTTAGTACTATTAATGGGAATTTGTATTTCCATCATTTCTTCTTTTGATGATCAATAATAACACATTTGAGTAGTACCGCTATATTTGGTAATATTATGACAAAAGAAGAGGAGAATTTGTGGGTTTAGTTTGTTTTGTTGTTGAAAAAGATGAGAAGTGGAAAGAAAAGATGTTGTGAAGGGTGAATTTTAGTGTTTCCACTCTTACCATAATTTGGCAATCACTTACTTATATTATAGGGGAAGGGGGTTGAGAGGAGAGAGAAAATATGGGACCCATAAAAAAGAGGATGGGGACAAAGGAAAGGAAGTAGGGTAAGGTTTCCTCAAATAGAGAACCACGCAACCTCCAATTATACAACAAAAAGGACAGTCATCAGGAAAATAAATAGTAACTTCGAGAGAGAGGTGGTAACTCAGTAGAGTAATATCATTCTGAATTTTAGGATATTATTTAGCGTTTAAATTTTTATCATAATAATATATTGGGCATTTAATTCTGAATTGTTTGGTCTTGTCTCCAGTCTCTGAGTTAATATACCCTGCAGGTTAGTAGCCTAGTAGGGGTTAGTTTTCGGATCAATTATCTTTCCTAATAAAAAAATAAATAGTAACTTCAGTGATTTTTATTTTTAAAGTTTTATCATCTGTCACTGCATGTTTTGTTATTTATACTGTTGGTTTATCTCCCTTTCCCTCTTTTACTATGCTACTACTAGTGGTATAATATAAGATTATATAGTAATCTATAGTATGAATGTATGATGTTACCAAAAAAATTCAGTGTGACATTAATTTTTACACATGATCTTCTGCTATTTTCTTCCATTTCTGCTGTACTGCCTTGAGGTTTGAGACCGGATTTTTTTTGTTTGGTTAAATAACAGCAATTTGTATTCAGGAATAGGAAATAGTACTATTAAGGATAAAGGACTGGATGAGGGGAAAAAGCAAGAGGTTGTATCTTGTATGCATGTAAGATTAAATATTTTTTATGTAACGTTTTCTGAATGTGGAAATAAAGAGCTCTGAGGAAAACACTATTTAATGTATACAGTTAAGTCTAGAAAAAGATGGAGAGTTTTTGGACGCTCGTTATAAATGTAGAATCATAACGTAGCTCTCTCTATAATTATTATTATTTGTATGGTAAGCAATACCCTTAGATACTTCTTATATCTAAAAGTAGAACTGAATAGTTGAACAAAGATCAAATACTTGAGACGTTGGTTTATTCACTAACATTTGGATGCAATAATTACTATAGATGAACAATACTAAAGTAATTGAGTTAATTAAGTGGGGATTAAACAATTGAATTTGTGTCTTAGATGTGAAACCAAAATTCTTGGTGTCGACGAATTGTTTAGGCGGGAAACAGAAGATTAAAACCTCCGATCCGCTGTTTTTAAATGCAATTTTTGGATAGACAACATGGTTATAGTTAATCAATTCCACCAATTTACATCATTTTACTCAGGGATATTTTATAATTTCTTTGACTATTCTTAGGTAATAAGGTTAAGAATTCCTATTGTAAATATTCAGTGCTTATATGAATTATATCTACACATTATTATAGTATAGGAAATTCCAGCCAAGAAAGAATCCTTGTTTATTCCTCTTACATTCCTCCATTGAACAAAAAAGAAACTCAAGGTCATATTTATTAAATCACATAATTATTTTTATATTCGTGGTTTTATTTGCTTTGCCTCTCACATATTATCTTTAATTGTTGTCTTTGTTGCGAATAGATCAGATCAAACATTGAGTATCCTCTTTACTTCATAACAGTTGATATCAAGATACAAGAGTTAAAATATATAAGTGTATAGAAAAAGTGATTATTTTTCTAATTACGCCGTCTTTATATAGTACAATGAATTAAGTTTGATATGAAAAACTTGATTTGGATTAATTTAAACTTTTGACAATCGAAGATGAAAGCCATTTTAATTTAAATTAGTCCTCACAAAGCTGTGGATATAGTATCCAAGAAAGCCTAGGGCAATGACCAAGAAGAAATTTTAGAAAATGTTACATTGTTGTATATCTTTCCCAGTTAATAAAAAATTCTTTGAACCTACTCTATCCTTCTTTATTGTTACATTTGCCTTCAGTCGCCCTAGATGGTGGAAGTTTTTATAAAAGAAGATGGTGGAAGCTTATAATAACGGCTATTATAAGAACTTATTATATGGATACAATATATAGGAGTATTTTTTTAATTCAATCAACTTGCATTAAAATATCATACACACAACTTACTGACTCAAGTAAAGTATTCCCTACAATACATTGCAATCCAAATTTGATTAGATACACAAAACTTTATTTGAGTGCTTTCAATTAATAATTGTACTTTAGAAGCCTAAGGGAACCCCTTAAAGAAGCATTTGATAAATAATTAAAACTAATTAGATAAATAATATGGGCCCTAGCTATTTGATATTATTCTCAGAACCTATTGGGGATATTTATTTACAGATGGTAGGTAGGCAAATGTCCTATTTTTCCTTATTAGTCCCCCATCTCATAATATAGTGTCTAATTTATTTTCTTTTTAATAACATAGTTTTTAAAATATACATTTCACCTTCGATATTTTCAATTACATACTAATAAAAAAATATAAAAAGTTAATATTATGAATGTACACATTGAGCTGAACCTAACAAAATCCTACATGAGTTTTTTTTTGTATTTATTAATGAGAATATTTGGTCAAAGATTTTAAAATTTGACACTCACAAGAGAAAAACAAGAACTATATTATGAGACGGATAGACTAATACTTACTTAATCTCCATTATATATTATTTTTTTGGAAAAGATAAGATAAAAACATTAGGCTACCTTCCCCTCGAGGAGAATACCTAATGCGTCTAATACAAGGATAGTAGAAAGAAAATAATTATTACAAGGTGTAACAACAAAACTACAATTAACTGATTGTCCTACGTTGGCTATCCAATCAGCAGATTTGATGGGCTTTCCTGAACGCATGTATGATTTGGCAAGAAGCAAAGTGACTGAGCATGAGCTTACAATCTGAAAGAACATTTGCAATTTTCCATGGAACAAACCAATTATCTTTGATGCCATTGATTACAAGGAGGTTGTCGCCTTCTATTATAATGTTGTTGATGCCCAGATTGAAGGCTTTGGCATGAACCGGATGATCTTCGTGATTACAGATGAGAATTCTGGCAGCTGCAACTTACTCATGGACCGAACCAAGCTACTATTGAGGCGTCCGCGCCAGATCCTCCCTCCTTGTTGATGCATCCACCGAGCCACACTCTACTGACTCTGATTCCACTCGTTTTTCACCCTCAAGTGGTCATCGCAATTCTGGTCAGCACAACCGTTGTGGCAAAGGTCGTGGTGGTTCTGGGTCCGGTCGTAGAGGGGGCCACAACAACAACAACAACCTCGATATATATTCAGTCTCTCCATCGTGGCCTCCTTGGGGACCCTGGCAGCATCCCCCCTCATGGTCTTTAGGGGGCTCTGTCCCATGGGTCGTCCCCCCATGTCCATACCCTACTGGGCTCTGGTACCGCCCTTTCATTCCTGGTCGCTCACAGCAGGCAGGCGTCCTTGGCCCACGACCGAGTCGGCAGGCATTCACGACCCAAGTTGCTTCACCCGAGACTTATGAGGCTACCCTACTGATATTGAGGCTATCCCTACTGATATTGAGGCCGCGATGCCTACTTTATCTCTCACTCCTCCGGAAGATGGTTAGTATGTGATCACTGGTGCCACCTCCCACATGACATCCCAACAAGGTACTCTATCTTCTTATTTTAATTTGAGCACTGAATATAATATCATTATTAACAATGGTAATACTATTCCAATTCGTGGCATTGGACAGTACCAACTACCCTCCCTTCTTCCCCCCATGTCCCTTAAAAATGTCCTTCATGCACCCAAGCTTGTCAAAAATTTGATCTCTATTCGTAAGTTTACAACTGATAACTCTATGTCTCTTGAATTGGATCCATTTTTTTTTTTTTTATGAAGGACTTCTAATGAGGACACTTCTTATGAGCTGCAATAGCTCGGGTGACCTCTATCCTCTTACCACCACAAAATCATTGGCCACGGGACCCTCTACATTTGTTGTTATCTCACCTCATCTATGGCTTGATCATCTAGGGCATCCTAGCTCTGCTGTTTTGAGTTCTCTACAAAAACATAATTTTATGTCTTGTAATAATAATAAGAGTCACCCTCTTTGTCCCTTGGGAAATTAGTTAAACTGTCATTTTATTCTTCCTTGTCAGCTACTACAATGCCATTTGACATTATTCATATGATGTTTGGACATCCTCCACTTTGAGTTCCTCGGGACATCGTTATTATGTGGTGTTTAATTTGGGGATGACTTTACCAATTTTGTATGGACTTTTCCCTTCTCTAGAAAAACTAAAGTGTATGCTATCTTTCTTCAATTTCGCACTTATATTCGTACTTAGTTTGAAAAAGACATAAAAAGCTTCCAATGTAACAATGTGAGTGAATATGATAATGCTCCTTTTCGCCAATTTTGCACTACTCATGGCATACAATTCCACTTCTCTTGCCCCTACACTTCCTCACAAAATGGTAAATCCGAACGAAAAATTCGAACTCTAAATAACACCTTCAGCACACTTCTTCCTCACTCTTTCGTGCCTCCCTCATTTTGGCACCATGCTCTTCAATTCACTACCTATCTTCATAATATTATCTCTACTAAACTCCTCAAATTTCCTTCCCCTACATCCCTTCTCTATTGACGTAATCCGACCTACTCCCACATTCAGATTTTTGGGTGCCTTTGTTACCCTCTCATTCCCTCTTCTACCATCAATAAACTACAAGCTCGCTCTACCCCTTGTGTGTTTTTGGGATTTCCTTCAAACTACCGTGCACGTGGTTAAAAGTGCTAGGATCTCTCAAGTCAAGAAAAAAATTATATTCCGTCACATTGTGTTTGATAAATCAAATTCCTCTTCCACAATCTCAAATCCTCACTCTCTCATACCAATGATTTTCTCTCCCATGAACCCTCCCCGGCTCCCCCATTATTACCCATTCGCTGCGCCAATTGATCTCAGCCCAGCCCACTCAAAATCTCGCTTCTCGTTTCGTTCAGCCCACCCAAACACATACCCCTCCACCCCCATCACCCCGGGCAGCCCCCATTACCCGCGACCCAGTCCACATTCCCTCCCCTCCCCCTAATTTCATCTTCGGCTCTCCAGTTTGCCCAACCCGTACCCCTGGCCCAACTCCCACACGTGACCTAGCTCCCTCTACTAGTCCCCACTCTCCTCTCTCGCCCAGCACTACCTTGCTTACTACTTCGGCCCAGCCCCCTTCCCACATCAATCCGGTTCTTTCTCGCCCTCCCCTCCTCCCGCAGCTCAGCCCACTCATAAAATGGCCACCCGCAGCACTCATGGGATCTTTAAGCCAATATAATATTTCTACCCTCACCATTCCATCCCCTTTCCCCAAGAACCCGTTAACTGACATTAATGACCTGAACTGGAAAAGTGTCATGCTAGCTGATTTAGTGCTCTTATTAAACAAAGACATGGGATCTAGTACCCACCCCTCTGGATGTTAATGTTATTCCTTGTATGTGGCATTTTCGTCATAAACATAATGCTGACGATGATTTTGAAAGGTACAAAGCAAGACTTGTTGTAAATGGCAGGAACCAACAGATTGACATAAATTGTGAGGAAACTTTCAGTCCGATAGTCAAACCGGCCACCATTCGCACTATGCTTAGTATTTCTCTATCTCGTTCTTGGTCCATTCTTCAAATGGACGTCAAGAATGCATTTATGAATGGCGGTCAGGATGAAACTGTTTATATGCACCAGCCTCCTGATTTTGTGACAGTTTCACCCGGGATATGTGTGTCAATTGCGCAAGGCTTTTTATGGTTTAAAACAGGCTTCCCTTGCGTGGTATTGTCGCTTTGCATCTTTTGCTTCTAAATTGGTTTTCTACATAGCAAATCTAATCATTCCCTATTTATATATCATCATGGAAAAGACACTACTTATATATTGCTCAGTGTGGATGATATTGTGCGCACTGTATCTTCTGAGGCCCTCCGCACTTCTATTATGTCTCAACTTAGCACCGAATTTCCCATGACTGATTTGGGTACGTTGAGTTCTTTTCTTGGTATTTCTGTTACTCGGGATGCCGGAGGTCTTTCTTATCCCGGTAACATTATGCTACTAACATTCTGGCCCGTGCAAATATGTCTTCTTGTAAACCATCAACCAATCTGGTTGAAACTCATGCTAAGCTTAGTGCCACTTCTAGCCCCCTAGTGGATGATCCCACCCTCTACTGTACTCTTGCAGGGGATCTTCAGTACTTGAATTTCACTCGCCTTGACATTTCCTATGTTGTCCAACAAGTGTGCCTCTTCATGCACGATCTATGCCAAGAACATATGTAGGCCCTGCATTGTATTCTTCGTTACTTGCAAGGTACTCTATCTATCGTCCTACATATTTCTCCTTCCTCCCTCACTGGTCTCATCTCTTATACTGATGTTGATTGGGGAGGATGCCCCGACACTCGTCGCTCCACATATGGCTATTGTGTCTTTCTCGATATTAATTTAATCTTCTGGTCTGCTAAATGACAACCCACCTTATCTCGCTCTAGTGCTGAAGCTGAATACCGTGGTGTTGCAAATGTAGTAGTCGAAAGTTGTTGGATCCGCAACCTCTTGCTTGAGCTTCATTGTCCCCTCAAGCATTCTACATTGGTGTATTTTGACAACGTTAGTGCGGTTTATCTTTCCAATAATCCCATACAATATCAACATACCAAGCACATTGAAATGGATATCCACTTTGTACGCGAAAAAGTGGCTCTTGGTCAAGTTCGTGTTCTCCTTGTTCTTTCTCGCTATCAGATTGCTGACATCTTTACTAAGGGTCTTATCAAGATACTCTTTGATGATTTTCGGGACAGTTTTCGTGTTCGCCTTCCTCCCGCTATGATTGCGGGGTACGGTTGTATTTGATTATGTAAATAAATCTTTGATATATTATTTTGTATATCCCTTTATGTATATCTTTGATACCTTTCTTGATAGCCTTTGTATAGATACACTTGTGTTTAATGAAAAAGTTCAAGGGATTATTTCCCACACATAATATAACCAACCACATCTAGGAAATTAATAGTCGTACCTTACTAGGATATTATATATGCCATCCTTCCAACCAATTACAACATACAACTACAATATTTATTAATTTTTTAAATATTATTATTGTTGTTTTATTTTAATCCATTCAAAATTAATATAAGTTGATATTTTCAAGTAGCGAGTTGAGTGTCTCCATGTCTCATAACGTGAGGACTCCATGGGTTTGTTGTTCTACTTCTTGTATGCACCAAGACAAATTTAGAGATTTTATCAAAAGCCACTATAGCCACCATAAATAGGGACCATTATTCCCTTGTGCAAACACGTTCAATTATGATACTTTACGGAACTTGTTAGATTTTTCTTTCTGCTAATGGATATTCCTAGCTTTGTCTTGATGTGTATGGAAAAGAATTAGCGTTTTGATAAGGCTTCACCTATCTTTGTTACAAATTTTTAGGCATTTCTAGATACATTAAGAAATTTTAGGTATATTTCAAACTAATTTATTTAGTCATTTGGATGACTACAAAATGAGTAATAATAGAAAACATTGTCTAATTAAGCACATGAACTTCTAAATAATATATCACCAAGGCATACCATGTTCTAGCTAAGTGATCTTATAACATGATATATGTTGGTATTCTTAGGATTTTTTCATGATTCGAATTTGACATCTCGGATTTTTCCTATGATTGACTTTCATATAATATCAATTGGCTCATATTATAGTAAAGGATTTCAGACGATTGAGTTCGCACGCATATTTTGAGAAGCAAATTAAGTCATTGATCATCTATCAAAATCAGGGCACACTCTGCCCAATTCAGCAACGGTTATCAATTCGGCAACTAACAAGAGTCTTTCTCATCTTTTAAAGTTTGATAAATTAGAAAAATACCTGGAGAGAAGGATTTTCTAATTTTCTCGTTCTACTTTATCCAAAAAAAAAAATTATTCAGCAACGACAATAACTATGTCAATATATATTCTCAAAATAAGTCAGTTAACTGCATGAGCTAAAAATTATGTCATGTGATCATCTTTAGTGATCATCGTCTTCCATTTATATGTACTAGCCTTTTATGCACACAGTGCATGCGCCGATTATTTGGATCTACTCTTAATAATTTTCATCTAAATATAATTTTAGAAGTGTGATTTACAATTATTGTTGTACAAATCTATCTCTATTACATAAGGGAAAGGGGAGCAACGGTGTCCTCTTTTGAACTGACTATTTTACCCCCTTTCCCTTTCTAAATTACAAAAGGAATCTCAATATCAAAATGGGGGTCCAACAAAGCCACCGAAAATTAATTTCAACAATCACTCATAAATCACTTATATGAGGAAACTTTACAAATCACTCATAGAATTGAGAAAATCACATTGTAAAAATCACGCAAATCACTCAAATGATCAGGAAACTTTACAAAAACTAAAAATTAACTTACAAACTAAAACTAATATACTAGGACGTCAATACATACAAAAACATTCACAAAATTCACTTACAAATCATTGTTCTCAATAACCATTCACAGTTACATACTCACAAAAATTACCTATAAACACAAATCTGAGAAAAACATAAGATTTTGACAGTGATATCACACATTCGTCCATCGGGATTTGCGAACTTTCAAACAGGTACATAATTCTTTTAATCTTCAAAGTTATTTCATATTAGTCGGCTGTTATGTAGTTGAAAAAATGGAGATAATAGAAATTATATTAGTTGAAAAGGGCTTTATATGATTAGACTTAAATTTGATTCATTTTCATATAAAATCTGAAAATAAGATGTGTATGAAATTTGATTCATTTACGACACTGATGAAGAAGTTACAAATTTAGTTCTCTTTTTAAAATTTCAATATAAATTTTTGCCCAAAACTTTTGCAAAATATCCATGTTCAGAAATAAATTTTGAAAAACAAACAATATCAAACCTTTTTGCGAACAACTTTTGCAAAAATCTATTTTCAGAAAAAAAAAATTATATTAATTTGCGAAATCAGATTGTGTATGAAAATTTTAAAATATCATTTCACCTATAATTGGAACTCAAAGTGTTAAAATTTAGAAAAGGAGAAAAATAAAAAATGACCATTTTATGCGAAATCAAATTGTGTATGAAAAACTTAAAATTTCATTTCAAATATAATTGAAACTCAAAGTGTTAAAATTTAGAAAAGGATACAAATTAAAATGACCATTTCGTGCAAAATCAAATTGTGTATGGAAAATTTAAAATTTCATTTCAAATATAATTGAAACTCAAAGTGTGAACATTTAAAATGATGAAAATTTTTAAATATCAATTTGTGAAATCAGAATTTAGAATTTAGACAAGGAAAAAAAACATAAATTGTCTTATACTTTTCGGTTACAATTTTGGGATCATAAAGAAATTACCAAAATCCATATCGTATACTATTATAAATTACAAAAATGAATAAAACCAAAAAAAAGAACAAGAAGATATTTAGTAAAGAACATCATACTGATTATAAAAGAACATGCGCATATAAGACTTGAGAACCAAAAAAGTATTCAAAATCACAAAAATGAATAACAACATAAAAAGAACATGAAAGAATCTTATTCACAAAATGGAGGTGAACTAAAATACTAACTTGCATTTTCAGTTTGTTTACTATTTAATATTAGGCCTAAAAATATCATCGCACGCATCGCGTGCACAAAAGGCTAGTACTAATATATTAAAAGGCGTGCGAAAACAAGTAACTGTGCCATGTGGCGCTCTCCCTAAGGAATTTCAGTTGATGTAATCCATGTACAATTAAAAAAATTAAGAAATTGCATAGTAGGGTTTGATCCCGAGACCTCAAGTACATATACTAAAGTTCTAACCACTAGGCTAAGTTATATTTAGTGTTGTTATCATAATATATTATATTAATAAATAATTTTTTTTCTTACCCGGGGCATAGCCCGGGCCTAATAACTAGTTAATGTAATTTATAAAGTGTTTAGAAATTGTGATGAATATTTAGATGTAAAGTCTTATAGTCAAATTAAATTTGTAATTTTTTTTGTATTAAATAACCATTTTTATCATTATTTCAAGTTACTTTGTTAATGCTTATTTAGTTTATTATTAGAATTTTGACCACATCTCTAAATTAGAAAAGGATATAATTGTAGAAAATTTAATTATTTAATTGTATATTTACCTAAGAAAAAAAAAAGACATTTTATAAGAGAACACTATAACTTCCCCTTAACTTATATAATAGAGATATATATAGTGTTATATATATACTTCTAATACTGGAAAGGGAAACAAAAATGCAAAGTTCATCATCAAAAACAAGAATAATATTATATGCCTAACAGATTATAAGTCATATGACATTTCTTTGTATTACCATTCTAATACCGGAACTATTTCGAGTAGATGAATAATTTAGGTTATTTAATGAAGTTTGGCATAATAAGGAAACTTGGTGTCTAATTTTTCTTTTTTTTTTTTTTTTTTTTTGATTGGGAAATTAAGTCAGCCCAAAGGCTAACCCCTACCAAGGCTACTAGCCTTGTAGGAACTACCAGCACATTGGCTGGTAAAGCATGCAAAGCATGCTAAGGAAATATCCCAACATAATGCAGGGGGTAAGGATCGAACCCCTGACCTCAAAGATCAGAGGGGAGTGCTCTACCACATGAGCTAGCTCCTCATCCTTTGGTGTCTAATTTTTCTTGAATCTGCAGTCAAAATATTTTTATGGTGAACAATCTACCAATAATAGTAAGATATTTGGGGGTTTAGTCTATGGGTTGACTTTTACAAGAGCATGCCTTATCGAGCTATGGTAGTATGTGATAATACGAATGTAATTTTAGTTACAACATTTTGATTTTTTATGTTATTTATATACAAACTTTGGTCGGCAATTTTTGATTAATTTATAAAAAGAAAATCACAAACTTATATGTGGCCAGCCACACTATTAGTTAATGGTGTGGTCACTTCACATATAAGACAATTAAGCTTCTTTTTTTTAACTGAACTTAACTGAATTGTATTAAATTGACTGAACTAAATTAAAATTATGAGAAGAAACTAACTGAATTATTCTGAATTAAACTAAACTGAATTGAACTGAACTAAATTTTCATTAAATCAATTCAAAAGAACATAGCCTTAATCACTTATTAAGGGTTATGACGATGATCAAATGAGGTCAGCGTGATATATGGGGGTTACTCTAATGGAAAATGGGGTTACTTTTATAATTAGCAAGTAAAATTACTGATACCCAAAACAAAATAATACGGTTACTTAAATGAACATATTAATAAGGTTACTTTTTTTGTTGGTTGATTTTAAGCATATATTGAATTGACATTCCTTTTATGGACATAATAATATTACCTTGTGACTGTATGAGGCTACATATATGAATAAATATATGTTACTTTAATTACAAGTGTAGGTTGTATAACCACACCATATATTGTTGTGTGCAGTGGCGAAGCCAGGATTCTCAAAGTGGGGGGACAGAATTCGACCGTCAAACATTCGGAAAAAAATATGTTAAAAAAAAAATACACCACAAATTGTTTAATACTTAATGTTTTACATTCATTCTTTTGAAGAGAAATTGTCGAAGATCGGGTTGTTTTCCCTTAGCTTTGGACTTGTTAGAATTAGGTGAATGTGAATCACTTGGCATTTCGTATTAAATTGATAAACATTAATCAATTACATATTAAAGTATTCCTCTTCAAACCAAACTATTCAATATTTCAATTATAAATCAACTCATATTTATAATTTCCTAATTAGAAATTTCAAATTACAAACTAACAATTTCCTAAATCATGAGTTCATGACCAATTCCAATTTCCAATTTTCCAAACCAACAACAATTAAACAAATCAATCAACAACCATAAATTCATATTCCACAATCACAAATTAACATTTCACAAATATCATAATTCACACAACCAAATAATGTAAATTGTAAATATAAAATATTACCTTTAAAAAAAACTTAAACTAAAACTTAGGGTTAGTTAAGAAAACTCACAAACTGACTGAAAAATGTAATGTGCGTCTCGGGAGTCGCGGGAGGCCGGCGAGTCGGCGGTGGGGTCGACGGTTCAGCTTCGCTTCGAGTTCGCTTCGCTTCAGAGTTCAGTCGTCGCTTCGAGTTCGCTTCCTATTCTGCTGTTCGAGACTTCAGAGTTTTAGGTCATTGTCGGCGTGAATCTCCGGTCGACTGTCCGCCGTCGGTCCGTCGAGTCGTCGACGTCGCTTCAGACTTAGGGTTTCTACTTTCTCTCTTCCTCACACTCTCTCTTCTCTTAAGCGTCTCTTTTTTTTCAGAAGTTTCACGCGTCCCTGACTCTGAGCGTTTTTTTTTTCAATTTTTTTTTTTAGAAACTATTTTTTAAAAGTGGGGGGACATCTTTCCCCATGTCCCCCAGTTGGCTCCGCCACTGGTTGTGTGGGTCGCCACACTAAAAACTTGTTGAAACAAAATTAATATGTAACATTTGTTATATTTATTCCAATCAATTTTTTTACAAGTCAAATTTTTAAAATTTTCTAGTTATTTAATAAATTTAACCATTAAAATTATATATCAATAGAATTAAACCAAAATGATGGGAAAAAAGGGGAGGAAGGATAAGCAATAATTGTCGGATAACAATTTCTTCATTAAACTCTACATGTCCTAGTCGAGTTTTGCGTGTTGGGTGGAAATGAACAATTGCATGGGAACCACTTAGAGAAATCAATTGGACTTATCTCTATTATATAAGTCAAGGGAGGAGGTGTGGTGTCCTTTTTTGAAGTGACTAAAATACCCTCTAATCATTTAAGTTTTCTTTTTATAAAAAGTTGAAAAATGATAATCAATGAAACTTGTCATATTAGTAGGTCAAAAATGGAATATGCGATACCATTAATAACTTGACAAACTAGATTGACACAATTAATTCACGAAATCAATTAGAATCTTCAACCAAAAAAAGTTAGCAACATATTGTGATAATATATAATATTTCTTATTTACAAAGTTCAAACAATATGGTTTATTAACATCTATAATTGTTAAAGAACTATACTAAAGTCGTTGAAAAGAAAATTATTAAATCATCTACCAAAATTTACAGTGATGGTATTGAACAATTAAACATCATTCACCTTTAATTTAAAAAGATAATAACATCTACAAAAGAACCTCAATAATTTACATCACTATCAAAATAATTTTAGATAAAAAAAAACATGTCCATTTATATATAACTGCACAAAATTATCGACGCACGCATCACGTGCATAACTAGTAATCACTTAACCTAGCTAGTTAGGGTCTATACTCTATGCTCTATACTCTTATCTTATTACGTAATATTTAAGATGGGCATGGTCAATATAAAGGTTAATCTTTTTTTCGACAGGAATATAAAGGTTAATCTTACCCCACTTGTTCAGAGCAAAATAAAATTTGGTAGACAACTAATTGCCAAAATTGCCACATGACGACAAATAATCTTCTTAATTAATAGCCCTCAATAAATGAATAAGATTAATTAACTAAAGTTATTACATAAAGTACCTTGTTTTCAAAGTGGTTTTTTTGAGGGCGTTTCCAAAGTGGTTTATAACAAATTAGTTCCTCCTCAACTATAACTAGCAATTATTCATATGTGAGTGGATTATTCACCTATCCTTCTTAGATAAATGGATATTGTCCGCAATGAAGTGGGCGAAGAAGGGTGACGGGTGGAGTGGGTGGCGGTGGGTTGGAGATGGGTGAGATATCTTTTATCCATCACCCCGCTCCATCTATCCATCCATGTCATATATATATATATATATATATATATATATGTATATATATATATGTATGTATATATATATATGTATGTATATATATATATGTATGTATATATATATATGTATGTATATATATATATGTATGTATATATATATATATGTATGTATATATATATATATATGTATGTATATATATATATATATGTATGTATATATATATATATATGTATGTATATATATATATATGTATGTATATATATATATATGTATGTATTATATATATATATATGTATTATATATATATTATATATATATGTATGTATTATATATATATATATATGTATATATATATATATATATATATATATATATATATATATATATTATATATTTATATATATATATATATATATATATATATATGATTAGACAAGTGATGTTTAGTCACTTTGCTGTTAATTGATGACTAAATTTTCACTTGTTCATTTTTCGAAGTTGTTACTTATACAAACAACTTTTTTCTAGTAATATCCATATTTCACCCACCCTACCCGCTCCATCTGCAGTTAATGGATGGGGCGAATATAGATGGAACTTTTGGAAGGTGATAAATGGTGTGGATGGGGATTTAGTTCGCAAGTGATAGGACGAGTTGAGGTACATCTGACCCATGTTCGGTCCATTGTCAGTCCTATCTTCAACATATTTGAGGATATAATTCATCCTCATCTTTTGAATTAACCAACTCATTATCACCATGAAATTCGTCATGAAGTATTTTGTTTATTTCAGAAAAGAGAAAGTATTTAGATTTGTTAATGTAAAAATATTATTTATATTTTAATTATATAGTCAACTGAATGAATAGTGTGGACTTAAAATTAAAAATAATGGTTCAAATTACATTAGTTATAGTAGCTATAATTAAATTATAACCACTGTAAAATTGTCCGTTAATTAGACCGGATGAATTTATTGATTGAGAGAATGTTTCTAAACCAAGTATTCTCATTTTTCTTAAATTAATTCTGAACGTTTTAGTGTTCCTAAATCCTACATAATCTCAATATTGAAGCTAAGTATATATCGGTCCAAATATATTAAAAGGCGTGCGAAAGAAAGCCTATTTGTTACGTGGCACTCTCCTCACATTTTTAGTGAAAATATTTTTATGTCTATGTGTACACTTCACTTTTAAAAAAATGTGTAAGTGCAAGGTGTCGAACATGTGACCTTTGAAATGAAAATTAAGAGTTTAACCATCAATACATTATGAATTTGTTGTCTAATGTTTCAAATAAAATATGATGAAGTCTTGTATTAATTACAATTAACCAAAAAGACTTAAATAAGTATATACATCTCCAACACTCTTATTACGTAACTTACAAGAGAATATTTATATCATATTTTCTTACCACAATTACTTTTAAGGTATTGTTTTCAAACTCAAACCTTATAAATTTTTTTACTTATCACGTCGTAGCGTAAATTTTTCAATTTCTTAATGGATTAAAAATACGAAAAGTAGAAAAATAAATTATGAAATTGAAAATAATAACATATTTGTTTATTGTTAGTTTGTTATTGACCCAACTACCCGAAGCATCACCCGGACAAAAAAAACTAGTTTTATTTTACAAGAAGGCAACAATAAGAAATGGCAAGAAAATCCCTCATTTTACAAAAATATACTACTCATCAAATATATTGTTCTGTATAAATAAAGGGGAACATTAACTTGAGTTGGCATAATATGGAACTCATACCAGAAATTTTGCCACATTACTTTAAAAGTTAAATGTACATCAAACATGTATTTATGACCCAAAGCGGCCCAAAAGTCATGGTCACAAGTCACAAATGTAGTAATGAGCGGTTTTGCTAGAATAGGCAATAATAAAATTAATATTTTAGTAAATGAGGTTGAGAAGAGTAATGACATTGATCCACAAGGTAACAATTTATATGTATATGAACAAATATCATTTTATTACAAAAAAAAAAATCGAGTCGAACTATGGTTTTCCTCTACTTATAAAAAAAAAAAAAAGTAAAGATGAAATATAAAAAGTAAAAACATGATAGTAATGAACATTATCTCTATTATTAGAACTTAAAAGTATAAATGTTTTCTCCAACGCTCCGACATCATACATATAGACGATATAGTATTTAATTGTTAATTATTGGGGAGAAAAAATATTCTTAGCATTTAGAATTTTGTATAGGTTAATTTGACTCAAATACAATTTTTTTTTATGTAGAGTGGAGAGAAAAGTAAGGAGGACTCTCACCTCCCCTAACACTATTTGACAATTAGTGGATAGCTGTTAGCTGATTATATTAGTTGATAGTTGTTAGCTGATTCTATTAGCCAATTTTTCTAACGAATTGTATTAGTTGTTTGTTAAAGGTGTTTGGTAAGTAGCTGATAGCGGATTACTCCATGTCTCTATCATTGCGTAAACTGACTCAATAAAGACATGAGCATAATCTATTATTGTATCTTTAAATATTTATTAATGTAATTTGTAACAACCTTAGGACATAAATGTAATTGGCCTACTCATATTTCAAATCTATAATGCCAAAAAGCTCCTCCCCCAACTTTTTCAGAAAAAGCTTTTTGGCTCGATAACTTAATTGAATTTTTTTCACTAAACACTCAAATTAAAAGATGATAAATGGACTGGACATGCTTATATTTGAGGTTGTCCATATCCGCCCATTAATATTAGCGGGTAGGACTTGACCCGTCCATCCAATTTTTTATTCAAAATTTGTTATCTAAATCCATAATTTTAACAGACCTAACTGAAAGGGCTTAGCGAGCCTTCCCGTCCATTAACAACTCTAATACAAGCCATAATCTATGGAAAGTCGGACACTTGGAGTGAGAAAGAATGAACAGCTTAATCATCACCGCGGGGAACGCGTAGGTGTCGTCCGTAAGGGTGCATTGAAAAAAAAGTTGATTTTTGCAGACATATCCTTTTCAAGTTTTCATGAGTTTATATGATATGTGTTGAGCGTTGGATTAATGTAAGAAAAAAAAGGCAACAATACAAGTCAGCCATCACTGCCTTTCACTAATCACACCATTTATATTTGATTATGACTAGGGACCAAAAGTAGATCAGCCAACATTTAATCTTAGTACTACGCATCGCCCACATTATTGTGGTGGTTCAAAAATTCACACGCACGAATTAAGTTTTGGTTACTAAATATTCTTTCTTTTTAAGAGTATATATAAATATTTTCTCAAAAAAAAAAGAGTATATATAAATAAAATCCTAAGAATAATTTCAATTATTGACATTCTTCCCATCACAATCTCAACTATTATTTACTCTTTAAATAATTTTACAAATCTTTACCAAATATCTACAAGTAAATTCTTTTTCCACCAAATATGCTTTAACCTTTCAAATTCGTCATATAACCTCATTATCTTTGAAATCGATCATATACCCTTAATAACTATTAGGTTTTTTTAGTCATTAATCCACATTTTATTACTAAATAGTTTTCTCCTATTTGACTCATCTATCTAAATCACAAATTTTGAAGCACCTTCTATTATCCTCTTCTTTAACTCTCTCTCTTTTTTTTGGTTATAGGTGGTATTTTAGTGATTGTCTATTAGAGTAAATCATGACAAAGTAAGGAATTAATCAGGGGTTACTAACAAAATTAAAGACTGATGACTAAAAAAGTTGATGTTTGTTAGTAATTGACGGCATATGGTGAATTTAAGGAAACTAAAAAGTAAATAATTCATTTTGAAAAGTTGGAGGCTAATTGACGAAAAATATATTACTTGGTGATATTTGTTGAAAATATCCAATAATTTTAACCACAAGAATTTTATATCAAAATAACATCAACTCTCAAGTTATTTTTTACTTGTTAAATATATTGTTTTATTATTTCGACGTTTCCTCTTTTAATTTGTCTGATCCTACATCAATCCCATCAGAGTTTGATACATTATTAAATCAACTCTTATATCAATTTTACTCTTATATCAATTTTATAAGGTCATGAGTTCATTTTAGTAGGCACCTCCATAATATTTACGATAATTATAAAATAATACATTAATTATTAAAGATTATTATAAGAATGTATAATTGGGATGATTCCTATAAACTTTTCTTCACATGATTTTAAATAGGGAAAAGCTAAATGCAGCTCTGAGAGATACATATAAGAAGCTAAAAATGGGGAAAAAAAAAAGCATTACCTGATCATTTATTACATAGATTAATGCAAATTTTTGTCATAAATTGACAACTAATTTTCAATTTTTAAACAATGTATTTATGTCTTATATACATCCCTTCTAAATATAGCATAACCCTTTAAAATATCATAGAACACATATTTAACTTATTACTTCCTAGATTTTTTTCCCTCTCAAGCACATGTATGTTGCCAAGGTTGAAAGTGCGAGCTTCCATGCAATTTCAGTTGTGATCTCGAAGGGCAACACTTGACGTGGTTAGGGATGGCAGTGGGGCGGGTTAAGTAGGAGACCCGCCCCATCCCTGTCCAATTGGGGCGCGGATGGGTCTAGGTTTGGCGGGGATGGGGCGGGGATGGGGATTAAAATTGTACCCGCAATGGGTGGTGGCGCGGGTGTGGATTTTATGTTATACCCGCCCCATCCCCGCCCGCCCCACCCCACCCCACCCCCGCCTGCCCCACCCCCGCCCCGCATATTTATTATTAAAATTCTATTTATATACATATATTACTAATGTATTTGAAGACACTTTTGATATGTAATAAAACATTTGCCTTTGTTAATGTATTTTAACTTTTCTTTTACTATATTGTATTGTGATTTTGTGAAGTACACAACTATAATGGGCTTATGGTAGATTTTTTGGTGGATTTTTTGCGGGGATGAAGTGGGTATGACGCGGGTACGACGTGGTGCGGGGGTGGGTCTAGAATTTCCCCCCGCAATGGGTGGTGGGGCGGGGATGGGGATGAAATCTTCCCCCGCAATGGGTGGTGGGGCGGGAATGGGAATGAGAATTTAATGCAGGTGCGGGTGTGGGGGTACCATCCTCCGCACCCGCCCCGCCCAATTGCCATCCCTAGACGTGGTAGTTTGTTTTGCTTAGCAAATTTCAGACGATCTTGGCTGAATGGCTGAAATAAAACAAGAGGCAAAGAGAAATTAAATACGCTCGAGCTCTTATAGAAGAGGCCTGCTCTTATTTTCTTATGATGTAATATTATCACAATTCATGGTTGTATTATAGTGATAGTTTTTTAAAATTTATATATATATATATATATATATATATATATTATATATATATATATATATATATATATATATATATATATTATATATATATATTATATTATATATAAGCTTGGTTTATTGGTAAGGAAAGAACCTACCAACTTCAAAGTTGGAGATTCAAGCGCATACATGTTATGATAACAAAAAAATTAGAAACATATGAGAGGCTGTTAATCCTTAATACCATGAAAAAAAAAAAAAATTGGATCAAGTCCACAATTGCTTATTCTGCACCGAAAACCATATGATACGGTCAACTTTCATTTGATATATATATATACATATATATATATATATATATATATATATATATATATATATATATATATATATATATATATATATATATATATATATATAGTCAATTTTCATTTGATATTGTCAGTTTTTGTACGATATAATTACCTTTTATATAGTCAGTTTTTGTATGACATAGCCAATATTATGATATAGTCAATTTTCGTATGATTTAGTCGATGTTTTTTCCTTATATAGTGTTTTTGCATGATAAAGTCAGTTTGGGTGCACAATAAATTACTATGAATCCGATGATCCACCTAACACGTTTTGAATTCCATGTACTCCCTCCGTCTTATAATAGTATGAACAATTTTATTTTCTATTTGTCCCAAATTAGTTTGAACACTTTCATTTTTCATATGTCCCACTATTATTAAGTATATATTTCTTTTTACACTCCTTAACTTTATCAATTCAAAATTTCTCTCTCCTCCAAACAAAATATCCCAGCAACTCCTGTTACAACTACTTTTTTAATAGAATAACACTTGACAATTACATTACAACTTATCACCTTAAATTAGGCCATGTTCTTCTAGACTGAATAAACTCAATTGAATTGTAGAGAGAAACTGAATTGAAAATAAATCTAAAAGTACAAGACCTTACTAGTTTCAATAAGTATTCAGATCTTTTTAGGACAACAAGAAGTAATAAAGTAAATATATGAGAGAAAAAGATTAATGGAAAATGGAAATAGGTATTGATGGTAAACTTCTTTTTTGAAAGGAATTGATGGTAAACTTCTATAAATTAAATATGTAACAAGTACGGTTAGATTTGAGCTTTGCCAAGTTCTTTTAGCTGAAGATGGACATGGGCTTTCGCATTTTAAACATGCAGAAGAGCCGAAAATACAACTCACAAACTTTTATGGGCCTATGCGGGTATATGCATTTATTGATTTCTTTCACTGTCCCTGTGTCGCACTACTCGTGCAAGTTGCAAGGCAACAACCATTTTCTATTACTTCCTCCTTTCATAATACTCGCTACACTTTTCATTGTAAGAAGTATTTAAATCAATTTTAAGATAGATTAAAAACAAAATATTTAACATAAATACGAACAAAAAGTCGTTCGATATTTTTTTTGGCCACTCATTGGGAACACCTTGGTAAGAAGTAGGATCCTATTGGACCAGCACTTCTTGCAGGTTAGTCAACTCAGCTAAATGGATCAAAGCTTGAGAGTAGGGGAGAGATAAGAGAATCTCTATCCCAAGCACTAGTAGGTAATATGGTTCGAACTTGTGACTTTGTGAGTTCCCCCCCACCTCCACCAAGCAACTTGGTTCTAGAAAGTTGTTTGATATGCCTGACTTAAACCATCGTCTACTAAAAGCATATATATACCAATAGGAAAATTTTGACTCATGGTAAGATATTACCTCAAATTCTAGAGGTATGAGATTTTTTTGGGACCCCTTTCGAAAACCTTTGGTAAAAATAATTTTCTCTGGGCTTCCCTCACATAGAGCCACTCGCACACAGGCACAACAAGCCTTAATCCCCCTTCCTCCCGAGGTATGAGATATGTGTCTTATCAAGCGAGGGAGTTTAAAATTCGAAACCCTCTTATTTTTTCCCTTACTCATAAAGTGCATGACATCGTAAATACTTAGAAACAATAATAATAATAAAAAAAACACCTAGTGCATAACCATGTCCATAAGGGTCTCACTTGGAATGTTTTTCCTATTAAAACATGTATATGTTTTGTAACAGAGGAAGCACGCACTAGGAGGCCGTTTGGTTTTAAGATATATAATGGAAAAGGAATGAAAACAAATAGAGGGCAATAGTAATAAAAATAATTATAATTATTAGGTATTTGGTTCAAGTCATGAAATGGAAATAAAATGGTAACCATTATGCTGGCCATAGACAGAGCTCTTTCGGTGGAGTTCGATTCTTTGGTCCTAGTGAAGAAGATGTGGTCTAATACTAACTAGTGTTCTAACCACTTCGCAGTGGCAAAAAAAAAAACATCACAGTGATCCCAACCGCAATTGCTTTGATCCAAGACGAGAAAGACTTGGTAACTCAATTATTAGAGTCTCTTAATAACTCTAACAAGTGGCATTTTGTTAAGATTATAAACCGGAGGTACCAATGTAAACTCAAATTTAAGTTGGTACCCAAATTTTCACTTTGATACCAAGTAACTCTGATTTGGTACCGACTTATTATCGGAGTCTTCAAAGGACTCCAACAATAAGACGCCAAACAAAGCTCATCCAGGACCAACTATAGAAGGTTTAGATAAAAGAGTAATCTTAATAAACCAGGGCAAGAATGACTTTTCATTGCCTTACTAAAAGGCAAGAAATAGTTTTTTCTCCTTGTTTTCCACCCAACCCAACCATTAGCCATATAGCTTTTTTCCGACATACAGGCAAACACTAGTCAATAGTCATAATCCACATTATCTTTTAAGACTTTAGCTAGGACAAAATCTTTAGAGTCACAATCACCTATGACTTTATGTTCCTCCTCTGTGGCTGCCATTAAACCACGACTTAGGAACTATTCCTGAACTATGCCATAAACAAAATAAATATTATACAAAATGTAATATAAGTGGCATATATATCCACCACCTGAGATTGATATATCTCACTGTTCTGTTCCATTCACATGATGTTCATGTGACATAGGTACATGACAATAGAAAGACCATAATAGAAGGAAAATTTCAGAAAAGCTTCTGAAAAGTTTGATCATGGAACTACCCATCTAATTATATACGGTATGGTAGGGCATAGAATTCATGTCTTGGCATAACAAGAGCCCCATACAGGACCATCATGGAGACATTTTTCTGACCCTAATATAAATGCACATGGAATTTGCTAGAATTCTCTTCTTCTGTATTCAAGACTCGTACTCTGAAAAAAAGAAAAGAAAAGAAAGAGATAACCTGGAACCGCTTGTTAAAAGCATGCATGCAGGCTGCAGCTGGCCCATGAGCATTCAATAACCAGCTACGGGTGAGAATGTCGAAAAATATTAAGTGAAATTGCCAAAAAAATGAAACTTTGATATATGATCTCAACTTGTAAGTGTATACACAGTTTGTTTTTATAAGCTGCTAACAAATTCAGACAAGTACA
The DNA here is from genome assembly GCF_026745355.1 of Beta vulgaris subsp. vulgaris. Taxonomy (NCBI): domain Eukaryota; kingdom Viridiplantae; phylum Streptophyta; class Magnoliopsida; order Caryophyllales; family Amaranthaceae; genus Beta; species Beta vulgaris. The sequence continues at coordinate 45,508,033 of NC_079203.1, forward strand.
GCTTTCTGTATTCAGTAAAATACTGTTAAAAAGACAACCTGTTGAATTTATTCATCAATTCTCTGAATCTGACAATGTAAAACAGAGGAAAATGTAGTCTTAGCTTATCACCTATAAATCTTGTAACAGTACAATTTTGCTATGTGTTTGTTTAGTATTAAAATCAAGTAAGGAGACTAACCTTATGGATCGTTTTACAAATACAGTTTGCTATAAAGGGAAAGTAGGTACCATAACTTATGACTTCCTTCGTTTGGGGATCCCAATGACTTCGTCATCACTATCTTCAACGAATCTTTTCTTCACCTTCAAATCGCCGTTTTTTGACACTAGTTTTTGCCTATTTGAACTCTCGGGTTTACTATAGGATGGTGGAGATTTTATTGGTGTTCCCATCTTCTGTTGTTTCTGCTTCCGTTGCTTCCTTTCATGAGCCTTTTTAGCTTTTTCAGAGCTCAATAAACCGTGTTCCATCAACCTGTAAAACAGACATTGTTACTGTCTTCACATCACAAATATCAAGTTATTTCACACATCATATAACTACGTCTAGAAAAATAATTCGATTCAGGTTCAGGATTTTCGCCCAAAGAGTGTTCAATTGAACGGAAGGCATTTTTGGGAAAAGTGATTTTCACACTTTCCTTTGCCCGGTTTGTAAAGACTGGAAAGTATATTTTAACGCAGTGGAAAACAATTTCCCCAAGGGAGGAAAACATTTTCCTACTTGAATGAATGATTGCCATATTAACTCCCTATTTCTTACCTTCCTCTTTCCTTCGTCCCATCCATTCTCTCCCTTCCATTTCACTCTCCCTTTTCTGATCTAACTTGTTACGCAAGGAACTAGACAAAGGAAAACTAAGGGCTCGTTCGACAATCAGGCCATTTCACTCTCCCAAGGGCGGAAAACTAGTATTGATTATTGTTTTTTGTTTTCAGTTTTTTTGAAAACCAAAAACATAAAGGATGGAAACCAAAAAAAAAAAAAGTAGTCTCTAGTTGTCAATTTTCAAAATTGACAATTTTAGTATAATGTTTAGGATAAGTATGACTAATTTTGAGTTTATTATACTCCTTATATCATAGGACTTCTATGTTCACAAAACCAAAAACTGAAAACCGACAATAATGCCCGCACAGGCCCTAATTTACGATTATGTTTTCCCCAAAAGGAAATTTTCATTAAAATTCATTATCTGCCCAATCAAATGAAACCTAGGTCAGACAAAGGAGCTCAGTAATTCAAGTGGAATGCCCACAAGAGAGCATAACAAAACATTATATCATCAAAAACTATCATCTTTTTACTTTTAGGAAAGAAAAAGCAAGATCACAGCAGTAGAACTATGACGTGCAAAAACAGTAATGCTAATGCTTGAAAGTTTGTCAGAGAATATGATTGACGCACTTGTACTTCTTTCTTCATAACCCAAAAAAAAAAGGCAGCTTATTTTTGTTTGTCAAGTTCTAGATTCTGGTCCACAATAGTCATATCAGGAGCTGCTGAAACCCAGAATGAAGTAGCTAAGAGTCCCCCTTTTAGACAATCTGGTTACATATAGAGTGGAGACTGACGTCTAGAATTGACATTTTAAGTTAAAGAATGGGCAGCACCATCCAATTTTCAGCATGAGTTAAATACAATTCTACATCAAGGAAAGCATTTATGCAACCTTTGTCCCTTTATGGCACAGAATCGACATCCAACCGCAAAATTTAATGCAGAAACAAGCCAGCCCAAATTGTACCATTGTGATAATGTTAATACAAAGAAAGAGACTTTGCTTCAATTATTTTTACGTTCAGTTTCACCAAAGAAAAGCTCAAAAAGTTAGAAATAATCAGTAGGAAGCAAGTCATTTCGCATGAACAGTAAGGTGGTGGAGCTTTGGTCATTCTTTGGTGATCTAACAAAATTACTTCAAGAAGTAAACTAGCTCAAATATGTGATCCGCAAATGCGAAGGGTAATTTCAAAAGCGTAAAGTGTGATATGGACAACAAAAAAGTGCACTTTGCAATTATAATATAGTTACATTCATACATGATTTCGCGCCCACAAGAGTTTCACAAGCATGATCAGAAATATAAATTGTTGTGTATATAAGAGCGGATGATAAGATAAGACTTAGGAAGCATTTGACAATTGAATATTGACTGTTTTATTTGGTTGGTATGACCAACAGTTTGTATTCGCTGTTTGATTACTTAAACTTTAGAAATGAATTTGGTATACTACATGTTGGTGTTGGCTGTTTAATGCAAAATGCAAGAAGAAGTCATATTCAACTTTTTAGTTTTGGCTGAAAAGTTGGAGTTTAAACTAACCAAAAAGCTAATACAGAAACTTTTTTTGCATTGTTTCACCATAAGGTGAGGCCAAAAGCTAATGAAAAGGACACCCAAAATCCATCTACCAAGCAGCTCCTGAAATGTTACTCAAACACGAATTAAGAATCTACATGAATATGGGTGTCCAATTGTTCGACTCGGCTAATTTGTAGTAAAAAGTAAAGTTTTTAGTTTGAAATGAAGTTTAAAAGTGTTGTGTCAGACATGACACAACACGCAATTCTTGAGGTATATGAAATTGTCGAACTAACATAAAAACTCCTTGAAAAGTTGAATCTAAAAAATTAAAAGCCTTTGTAACATCAATAAAAAGTAGTTAACATTTGTCGACATGACAATATATAATGTGCCATGTGAGCTATATGCCCCATCAACTCATAGATCTAATATAGACCTCTACTTTAGCAAGGACTTCCTAGGACTAACACAGTTTAAAGATGCTTAAAGAAGGGAACTTCAACATCAAGAGACTTAATCGTCCCTAGACGTTTATCTGTTTATGAATAAGATAGAGATGTGATCCTGGACGTTCTAAGCCACATATTTAGATTCTACGTTCGATTAGACATGACCAAGTCCCTGTCAGCAATTCAGACAAAGGCATTCATTTTCATGATTGTTTCTAATACTACCAACTACTGTCTCCATTACTGTTTAATATCCAGCTGAGTAATTTGATCGAGACATGTAAACAAGTAGCAAGCAAATAAGAAGTAACCACGACAAGTTGCTAATACGACTCTCTCCCGCGTTTGATGCGTGGGAGCTGTTACATAAAATACAGTTGTGGAAGCATATTCAAGAGCTAGTTAAGATGATGCTCCAATATCAGATAAGGGGGGTGGGGGGAGTGGGGATGTTAGGTTATCAGTTAAGTGGGCTCTGCAAGTGCTTGTAGTAGTTGGTAATTTAATTGAATGAATTAAATAAGTAATTTGGAAAGCATCAAACTTGCATAAACTACCAGAGTATCAAATTCAACAATATGATTTTCCTTCAGGACAAACTATAAGCTACCAGATAATTTCATGATAACCAGACAAAGAAGCAGGTTCAACAATGACTGGTCTGGAATTGTTATCCTGATAATGTAGAAATCAATACAGAGAGCCAACTAAAATAAATTTGGAGGATGATCACAAGCTTCCAAGCACAATAAAGGCTCTCATAAAGAAGGCAACAGGTTGATCCATACTGGAATTTGTTGTTGTTGAAAGAAGGCATGCATATATTACACTAAAGAAGTCATGATTAACCAAATTAGGATACTCAATGTACTGCATAGTAATATTATAGAAGTAAAGTAATCTTAGGCATGGAAACGTGTTTATGCAGCTGCCTTTAATGCGTCCTTCGAAGGTCATCATACAATTCTAAGCCATCATGCACTGTCATCCGGTAAAGAATGGGAGCTAAGCGAAGTATCATAAACATTATAAAGGTGACACATTACGACTACAGATCTCTTTCCCTGGAGTGTCAGCATCACACTTGAGTAAACAGCGACATACTATATAAGCCCTTACTACCAGTTATCACCAAGAGCAAGAACCTGCATGCACTAAAGCCAAGATATGGCATACAATTTGTACATAGGGTACATCTCCAGACCACCTATAAACAAGCCAAATCAGCACTCACCAGCTCACAATGCAGTTAATTGGTGCCAAAGGGACTAAGGGTATGTTTGGCCAAGCTTCCAGAAAACAGTTTCTGTTTTTCAGAAGTAATTCTGCAGACACTGTTTTTACAGAAGCTGTAAGTGTGTTTGGCCACAAAATTTCAGAAGTGCTTACGAGGGACAGTAACACTTTTACTTTATTTGGTCCATATTTATAATAAACCGTCTCTGACCTATTCTTTCTTTTCTAATTATAATTATCTAAATTAATTAATTTGTTATAGTAATTTTTCAAAAATTGTCTTTGCAAGTTAACCTTTTCAGAAACATGATATTTGCTTCATTAGATTTATATGCAATTAAAAATATCAAAACTATGCTTACACTGCAAGATAAGATAGATTTGAAATGTTTTCCTTGTAAATAAACAAAAAAAGAAAAGATAGATTCTCATTTCCCCGCCTGCTTTCTAGTTCTCGGCTTTAATCTTCCTCAACACATAATCGAGTCAATCACTTACAAATGCATTGTCAAAAAATGAAATACAACACCAAAGCCCCTATTAATCTCTGTCGTTTTCACTTACCCTCAAATTTCTAGAACCATCACCTTGAATAAAATCCAAAATCTCTTCCATTACCACCACCATAACTGACAATGAAGAGAACGATGGAATACACCAACGAGACAACCCACTCTCATAATATAAACAGAAATTGAGCAATTCTCGAGTTGCAATGGAGTCATCTTTTTATGGCTGTGAGGAGCATTGGGAAGCTTGGGGTGTTTCTATTTATGGCAAAGCTATATCATCACGATAAGCTTGGGAAGATAATTTTGTCTGCTTGAAAACTTCATTACAGCTAAAAACAGCTCCCCATAATTTGAGAATTTTGAGATTAGCGCTTTTATTTCTAGCCCCTCTACAAGCATTTTGGCCTTCTAGATAAACTATTACTATTGCTCAAAATCCCCTTGTTTGTCCCAACTTCAGTTTCTTAAGTTGAGAAACAGTATCAAAAGTCAGGCCAAGCACTATCTTAGGTGAACCAAGCTCTTATAATTCTTGTTAAAGGAAAACTAGAGAAATATAGGACATCAAGTTCATCTGATGAGTATAATATGGGAGTCTGTCAGATATTAGCATCGGCACAAAAGTTGAAGTTCACTGCAATTGAAAAATGAAAAATGATGAAATAAATAAAACAAAAACTGACATTTGGCAAGTTATGGAGAAAGGATGGGAGAATTTTTCCGCTAATTCAGATGGTGCCTAGGGAAAGGTCACAGCAGTGACTTCTGGACTCATGAATTGAGCTTCCTAGGAACCCTAAGGACCCTTGTTATCCCGCCCCCAACACAAGGGAAAAAGAGAACTCCAGAGTCCGTTGACTTAATTAGAATTAGAAAGTGTGATTTATCCATCCTAACAATGCAGCTGCCCCTTGATGTTCTAAAGTGAATCATGCTTACATTTCCTAACAAGGAGAAGACATACTAACATCCTCCCTTTACTCAGAGTAAATCTTTTATTTTAATAGACTGTATAAAGACATTTGGCAGAAGAAAACAGAAGACTGGGATCTGACAGCTGGGACATTAGACGTAAAGGCTCCTGCCCACCCAAGATCAAGTTCTTCCTTTGGAACTGTCAGTGGAACGAAACAGTCTCTTCACAAACTCTCATTTAGCCATCAGAGTACACATTTCTCCCTCCCTTTGCTTCATTGTCAAAATTGTGCAAGAATCTATCACCCATGTCATAGAGACTGCCCTAGGGCTAACTATATCTACTTTTTCCTTCCCATCCCCCATGACTTTTTCTATAAGAAAAGGGAAACTTGGCTCAAAAAAAACATATACTTCATATTAAATGTAGTAAATATCCCCTAGGCTTTTTGGTTTACTACATGCTGGAAATTTTGGCTTAGAAGTTAGAAGGAACAAATGGACCTTTAGAAAGCAAACCCCACCTCTAAAACACTTTTCGAAACCAAAGCCTCTGACTGGTCCGAAAATTCCATTATTCAGTTCCTCATTTTCCTTCAACACCCTTTCAAAGTTTCAACCTGTGATTAGCAACACGATCATCAGAAGACCCATTGAAATATATTTGTAGATGCTTTTCTGTCCTACTGAATTAATTGCAGTTACAGCTGATGCCTGTATAAACAGTCAAGAATGAATAGGCCCAAGAATTCATTTGTAAGTTATAGTGCACTGAAGAAATTGTTGCACAATTCAGCACTATAAGACATGCATTTGACTCAGTAATAAATCTGAATTGAGAGGGCTTCATGACATCCTCGGATTCCAAAGAGGCAATCAGGAGGGATCATCAAATTTGCAAAATAAAATATTGTTATGCTGACAAGTGGATTACGAGTCCTTGTGCAAAACAGGAAGGCTGGAAAAGGTTGAACATCTGACCATGATTATTAATGGGGAAACAAGTTTGCTAGCGAAGAAGGCAAGAATTATTGACATGAAGGAAAGTCATATTTGTTTCCCTTCAAAAAAAAGGAAAGTCATGTTTACTAGATTGAAACAATGTGGATATGCATTTCAGGGAATCTACTAAATTCTCATCCCAACACTTCTCAGCTTGTAAACCTAAGCACTTTAACAATCCTTAAACTTTGTTTTCTTTTTCAACTCTCCAGCCAGAGATATGACATTGAAGTTTCGGAGGACAGTTATAAAATTCAAATATGACAAAATAAACACTTGAAAAACTGATGCTCATAGGAAAAACACAAAATGCTTTAGAAAAGACACCCAAATCTCAGAAAATGACATAAAAGATCTGGAAAATGACTGGTTTGAAATTGACCTGGAACACTTATAACGTAACAATTTGAAAAACATACTAATAATGACACATAGCACATGAAAAAAGACACTCAAATCATCTCAGAAAATTGACAATGAAAGGTGGTTCGCATTATAAGTGTGGTTCTCATGGAAAATGCACCCTATATATACCATGAATTTAACGTAAAAAATGTGTAGTTAGGCCATAGGCAATTCCTTCTTTTTTCATCCTCAAGTGCATCTTCAAATTTGATCCTTTTTGTGGTAAGTAGTTAATCTGAGCTTTCAACGACCACCTTATATAGGCACCAGGCATGGTATAGTCGAAAGGTCTACTTTCATCAAAAGATTGAAGTAGCACAATTAATATGACCAAAAGGACATTGGCCACCTCGTACTAGATTCTACTTATTTAGTAATTTCATCCCAATCAAAAGTATCCCAATCTGGCAATCAAACATTCACATGAGTTAAAAATTTTGGAGACCAAACAAAGAGAACTATGTAGAAGTAGTCAAATTAAACACTTTAACACTATATCTACACCTGTAGAGGATTCGTGTTCCAAAGTCTAGATAACATATCCCAAAACTCAGATGACACTGACAAACAAGGGTCCAGAAGTTAGATAAGAGACATTAAAGCAGAAGAAAAGACAAATTAGAAGTCTTATAGCTAGAGTTGGTCTGCCATTCTGAAGTGAGAGAGGAAGAAAGCGTTTCTTACGTGACCACTGAGAAACATATTTTGTTTCTTCAAGCAATTGATGATTCCACGACAGGGTTATTTGTTTAATTGGCGAAACCAAGAGGTATTCCATTCTACTCTAAACAAACAGTCAGTAACGAGATCAATGTTTCCATTCCCATTCAAGACTCAACTTTATCCCAACCAAACATGGTCTTAGTTGCTCAGTGTACAATAATATATATGAAAACAAAAGTTTTCCTCACCTGGCAAGCTTTGAGGAAAGCCACTGTTAGCATGTAAAGAAACAAGACTGCTGCCAAGCAGGCAATTAGTGAAACATAAAATCAGACAAGTACCTAGCTACAACACATTGATAGACTGATGAGTGATGACGAATAGGAAGGAGGTTGTGGTTCTACCCAAAGAGAAGGTCGTTGCCACTAAAGCTTTGTTCTCTTGAACATCTTTAAAAAAAGAATAAAAAAACTACAAGAGCAACAGCTCCAAAGCCTTAATGCCAATAGGATGGGGTCGGCAACCTTTTAAGAAAAAAGATGATCAGTTCAATGAACAGTTTTATTCAAATTTTAGTTGCTTCATACAACCGATACAACAACGAAGCAATAAAAAACCATTTTAGTACAAAATAATTTCAGTTCTGTAAAGATGAAGAGAACAAGGCCTAAAATGAGAAGTATATTTTCATGGTGTTATTTCTTCCCAACTCTTAACAAATCTATAACCCCTGGAAACATCATACAAGGGGGAGCCAATGGTCGCAGAGACATAATTACATCGTCATTGAATCTTAGATGTTTCATACGAGATTGCAGGGATTTAGACGGACAACAATATCCATTAATAAGAGAATGAAGAAGAGTGACCAGGAGTCTACAAAAAGATGAACTTCAATCTTTCATGGTTGCATTTAATCATGGAGGGAGCTGCCAGGGAAAAAAAACCATGAGATTTACTTATGCGGAAAGAAAGTACAGCGCATATCCCATAACGGAGACAAAGAGGACTGTACAATCATTCTCTCAAAACAAGGCACCCACATATTAGCAAAACATACGCACACCACAAAAATGTGTACCCTGTTTACCTCATAAGCTTTTTGTTTTTTGAAGGCTCGCCTTCCAAACCTCAATAGTCTATTTGTAAATGACTGAAAATAGTAAAAAGAGACTCGTTTTATCCCTACCAAACTATAGAGCCTCTGCTATAGATTAGTCGTTGCGCACTTGCGCCTAATAATACAAAAACAAATGGTCCTTAAAAGTCTCCTTCTAAGATCATGAGGCTTCGATTTTTTAACAGCTACTACCGCTTGTAGGTGGGTAATCTCAAGTCTCCTTATAGGACTGAATAGACGTGAGGAGATAATGCCTTGTTCATTCTGCAAGCATATCCCGAAAGTAGAACCCCAGACACTTTTAACTCAATTTGCAACTTTAGCCTTCCAAATAAAGGGAGAAAGAGGAAAAGATGGTGGGTTTGGAGACCTTGTAAATGGTTATAGATACTTCCCAAACTCCAAATCATAAGGGTCCTGCAAAAAGTTGAAAGTTCCAAGAAGAAATATCACCAATTCATCATTCCTCACCAAAAAGATTAAAAAAAAAGAAGCAAAATGCTTATTCCTTGCCAAAAGATGGACCTAGAAACAATATTCTCTACATAATCTACCTTGTACTTGATCGATGATTGTGACAAGGACGATGCATGTGAAACATACTTCCAAGACTATTATAGGAAAAAAAAAGTAGAGGCACTCACCAATCTATGCCAAAGGAAACCAAAACTCATGCAAGAAGTACCACAAATATTTTCCCATTGAGGAGATGCTTTAAAAACCAAACTGACCAGAACTCATTCAAGAAACGCCACGACTATTTACCCATTAAGCAGATGCTTCTAGTCACCAAATTGAACAAAACTCAGCAAGAAATGCCACACACTAATTGCCCATGACAAAAATGTTTTTAGACACCAAACTTCTCAAACTCATGCCTCTTCCTTAGGCCTATAGACACATGCTCAACCACCAAGATGATCTCTCTGCTTTTCACCTCCTCTAACCCGTAAGAAAGCTCTCAAAATCCTTTTAAACCTCCTAAATACTCCCATTAAAAGCTTAAAGAGGGGGAGAGATACTTATGCATATAGAAAAGGTAAGTCTAACTAAGGGTGATACGACCAAAAAGAACAATAAGCCTGTAGTTTCAAAAAAAAAAAAAACTCAGACAATCAGGTGCCAGAAACTACACCCTGAGGGACTATCCCCTAAGAGAAACAAGGTAAAGGATAAACCATGAATGACCCAACGTACCAAGAAAAAAAAAAAGAAATTGAGAAGGCAGGCATTCCACTGACAATAGACCTGAAAAAATTATTCTTAAGAGACGAGCAACTAGAAAATATGAAATTCAGTCGAAACATTTAAGATCCTCTAGGAGTGTACAGCAAGTAGAGAACAAGTCTTACAGGCAAATCCTAATTTCTTTCTTACCATAACATCCTTACTCACAACATCAGCCAATAAAGGAGAGACATAGTCACTTAATCTGAAACCGAGAAAAGCCTTAAGTCTCTACAACCTGTTAAGTCCACTAATCCAGCTCTACCTAAGATCAAAACCCTTCCTCTGTATCACTGTATCCAAAAAAAAAAAAATTACATCAAACCATATCATAAACTTTCTCAATACTGAGTAAAGAAATAAAAGTAGAACATCCATCTTTAAATCATCCACCACTTGATTACCTACCACAGAGCCAGAAAAGATTTTGTACACCATCCACAAAGGCACTTAGATAAGAAAGTCATACTAGGTAAAACTACACTTAATTGGTCAAAAGAAACCACAGCCAAAAATCTTACAAACAATAGTAAGCAGACTAATAAGCCAAAGTTCCTCAACTACAGAGTTATTGCTTATCTTCTGAGAACTTATCTTCTCTCAGCTCAGCTTTTTGCAAACTTGACGATAACTTGGACTGTTGATATCTGCTCATTTAGTTTCTAAACAAATTTCAAGCTTAAGATGTGTAATTACAGAGCTTCTGAATACGGAGTCTTTACTAATTTCTTTAATCGTGGGTGGAGGTTCTTCCTGCAATCTATATGAGACTTCCACTTGGTACTCACTTCAAGTTCACTTCTAGATCCCTAATAAAGACATGCACCATTAAATTCAATGTCTTAAGAGAGAGTAGATTAACATTAATAAGAAGCACCATAACCAGCTTCATGTTCATGTTGGCTTCAAACTTCAAAGCTAGAAAAAAAAATAATGAGACTCCCTATGGGCTAGATTCTAATAAAAGGTTTTCATTGGGTTAAGTTCAAAGATGAGTGCAACTTCAAACCTGCTGAAGGTCTTGGCAATAGGGACCGAAGGGACATCCACATGATAGATCTCACAAGACAAGGTGGCTCTAGATGTTTGTAAAGAGATATGAGGCATTGTAGAAGAACATCATTAAGCACTTACACAATGATGAGAATCTCGGATGGTGGGCAAGATGTCTTATGCTCTTCTTTTAATGGTGTAGGAATATGGAAACCCCATATCAGGAGAATTGTATGTTGCAAGTCCTTGGTTGTGCTCAATGTAAAGAGTGGTTCAAGGATAGTGTGTTGGCATGACTTGTAGTGCACAGAACAACCCCAAAAGCTCAATTTCCATATTCGCTCAGTTTTTCTTTACTTACAAAGGCTAACATCTAAGAAGTGTTAGCACCGGATGGTAATCAGAATTCAGAAGCATTAGAATGTGACTAAATTTTTTGAAAATGATTCAGTCTCAAGGCTTTTGGACCTTTTTCAGTAAAAACAAAACAGATTGATTTAGAAAAAAAATCATTAGATGGCCTACGAAAACGCCAAAAGTGACTCTCTTTCTATAAAAAGCTTTTCTTAAGGTCTTTACGGCCCGTTTGGTTAGATGTTATAAATGGTGGTAGTTGTAATGCACTATAGTGTAAATTTGTAAAGAACATCCCACATAATTATCCATGGTAATGCTATTTGATCCCAAAACATCCATTTTCTTCCTAAAATCTTATTACTATCCTTTACCACTTGGGAAGGTTGTATTGAGTGGTAAAGGAACTTTATATAGGAAAAGACATATTTTGTGATGAAATTTCATTACCATGGTCATTTACATGAGAACTTCTTTACAAATTTACACTAAATTATATTACCATTAGCACCATTTATGACCACTAACCAAACGAGCCGTTAAAGGTATCCCTTGCTGTTGAAATTTCGGAGGACAAAACGTCAAAACCTCCTCTAAAAGTTTACTTTTTTTTTTAATTGCTTAGGTGATTCTCATATGGAAGTACCCGACCAAGGATACTCTACAAAGTAAATTTTTCATTGCAAGCCATTGTAGGTACTTTCTAAGGAAAAAGAGTATGCTAATTATCTTTTACTCTTCTGTCCTTGGGTTCATTCGTATTGGCTATTATCATTAGCCTTGTTTGGGATGAGTGGATCCAACCTTGTTATGTGAAAGATTTACCTATAGCTTGGAAAAGAACGACGAATGCAGAAGTACGAAAATATTCTGTTGGCAATTGTTGTTGTACTTGAAAAACGGAGAAACCAACAAATTATTTAGGGGATAGCTCCCTTCGTCAAGTTCCATTTCTTTTCTTTCAAGCTTTTGTATAACTCAAGTCAAGTGTTAGGTTTTTAATGGTGCTTGACGTTTCTTGATATTATAGATAATTTGCTTCATGATAGCTCGAGGGCATATTTTTTTGTTCTTAGCCGCACTTTGGTATTATGGTATATGGGTGACACCCTTGGTGTCTATCTAATAGCTTCTCCTTTATGAGATAAGTGAAAAACTTCTCTCAAAAAGCTCTCACATAAGAGAAAGAATTATTTTTCACTTATTTCAGAATGAAGGACATATATTTCTCTAATTTTTCTCTATACTACCATACAAATAAAATAATATAAAAGACTTATCTAATGCGTCCTCCTTAGGAACTAGGTGATGAAGGTTTAATAATTAATACATACACTTTCACAAACTTTCAGTCTTAAAGAACATGAAACAAGTCATCAATAGAAAAGGCCTCTCAAGTCAAACTCTAACATCATTGTAAGTAGGATCCCAAATTAATAAAAGGACAATCAGCATCTTATCTTAAAAAGCAACCCATATATAGAGATCTACTCATGAATAGAACATGCTCCCTACATAACCACCACTCTCAAGTTTGAGCTATTTAGTACTCCTTTTGTCCTCAAAAAATTGTCTTGTGTATTATTTTGGTCACTCTATAAATTATTGTCATGCTTCCTTAAATAAAAAAATTACCCCACAACCCCGCCCAACCAATGATGAGAAACCCCCCCCCCCTCTCTCTCTCTCTCTCTCAGTAATCTACTTCTATTCTTAAATGTACAATATTTATCAGAACACCTACACTTACAGGACAATTACTTGAGTATATCTTCTTCTCCTTTCATTAACCATTTCGACGAAAAAAACCAGGGGAAGATATAGGGGGTGGCCTACCCGGGCCATGGCCCACCCCATGACCCTTAGATATAATATTAACATTTTAAAATACTTGCACAAATATCGCAGATGAGCAGATGGTAAAGTAGTTGGATTATATGCAGGAGGTTTTGTGTTCGACTCCGTCAAAGACTGTGCTGTTGCTGTTTTTCTCGCTTCCTTAATTATAGTCCTTTCGGGTCCTTTCATTGGCTTTCATGTTCTTTGGTGATCTTATTCCTGTTTCATTAATGTTCTTTTCTTTTCACTTCGGAGGGAGGTAGGTTCTCCATTTTTGTTTTTTCAACTTCTCTTCCCATTTGGCTATAATAATAACACGCAGACATTTTTATAATTACATAATCTAAAGCAATGTCATTAATTGTTGACGACGATTACAACAAAATTTTTGATACCCATACTAAAAATGTTAGGTTGATCTTTTTTTCACAATTAAAATTGTTATGTTCTTATTCTTTACTCTCCTATAGATATAACCACATTTTCGTTTATATACTTAGACTATAGTCGTGAATATTCTTATGTTGTATGATTTTATTGAAAAAAAAAAGTTCAAACTAAAGAATGATAAAATTAAACTTTTTAATACCCCTCTGTTTTGTAATGCTCTTTGAGTTATTCTATTATATATGTCATAATATTTTTTACACTTTTATGTTGGAAATGATCCCTCTGGTATTTTAATATACATTATTCTTTTCTGATTACTAAGATATTAAAGTCGCAAACTCTTTCATTCAAATAATGTACTCTGCTAAAAGTTTTTTTCATCATATCGACTTATAAAATTAGATAATACCTATTAACTTCCATCATATCTATCTATAGGTAAATGGAGTATTATTATATTATACATAAGTGAATAAAACTGGTGCATTAAGTTCGGCCCACCTTATATAAGAATCCTGGATCCGCCATTGAAAGAAACTCGACCACTTCTATGCCATAAAGCCATATATCTTTAGGTTGAAAGAGTATAACTGGATCACTCACCGTGTCAAAAAGCAGTCTCTAATCCTGTTCTGTCGTAATATACTCATATAAACCACTCATCTTTACTTAGGCCTCAAACAAATCCATTGGCAGTGAAAGAATTCTGAAGTGTAGCACTTGTGAGATAAAATGTTCCCGAATAATCTTGATGATCAAATCAATTGCTAAGGACATTGGTAAGAGCTATTGGCCACCTTAGGAACAAGTACATGCGTGCATATTCAGCCCTAAACCTAACTACGTATTTTTTACTTGCAATATTTCCATTTTCTAAGTTGCATATTACTTGCAGCAATGACACTTTTGGCAACATATTCTCTCCTTCACTCTCCTAGCACAAAGGGTCTCTTTTTATCTTTGTCATTTCCTAAATTCTTGTGCCATGCTCCAATGTTGCAAATAAAAAAAAATAGAGGAGGTATATTGGAGGAGAATCTTGTCGATTTTTCTTCTTTTTCGGATGCACTCTACTTTATATAAACATGGGAGATTCATCATAACAATATAACCCAAGGCAGATCAAACTGAGCAATTGGATGCATGTATAAATCACATTTATCAAACAGCTTTATGATGCTTACCAGAACTCAGCCATTTCGCTAGTTGGTATCTGTTTCGACAATGATTCATAGAAGATCCTCAAGGGTTCTCTCTGTTAAAACAGAATGTTACTGAAATATACGTACAATTACTCCAACACACAATGACAAATGAGATGATGAGAATTTGAAATGAAGATCAATAATGCACCACATACCTCCTCTGGAGGGTCATATTTCTGCCCTGCCAAACTGTAAACCTTCTTCTCCCTTTTCGTCGCCTTCTTTACAGGTGTAGCAGGTGCAGCTTTTTTCCCTTTCTCCTTCACATTTAAACAATGACACAACAATGATCAGATACAGTTACAGAAACAGAATCCCAAACTTAGCATCCTTATCACAACCTTTGCATGAAAAAAACCAGGACAAGTACTACACATCAGTGGACTAATGAAGCATATATAAAACTAATCCACAACATTTCATGCAATAAGTTTATCATTTATTCACTTTAAACAGGATAATACAATTTGATCAACCTCATCATAGATGATGCAATCCTAAACAACATAAACCACAAATTAAGCATTCTTGAATTCAGTTCTTAACAAAACAATTACCAAAAAAGAAAAAAAAGTAACACCAAAACTCAACATACCCAGATATTAATATAATGATTTTCTTCATAAACTTCACATAATCATCCAAAAGTTTTGAAATTTAACACAATCAGCTAAAAAGGGGTAAAAAAAAAATGATTTTCTTCAAAAACTTAACATAATCATACCTCAGATTTTGCAGATTTTACTGGAATAGACTTATTTTTAGTATCAGAAGCAGATGGGTGTTTGTTTATAATTTCAATCTTCTTTTTCAGAATGGGTTTGCTTGAAGAAGGCGTTGCTTGATTTCTGTTGATGGGTTTCACCTTCACAGCACTACTTGCCATTGAATTTATTCTCTTTAACCAAAAAATTCAAGAAAAATATAAAAAATTAAATAAAATTATATAGATTATTTCCCACCACCAAAATATAGTATTACAATGAATAGATCTATTAAATTTGGGGTTTTTCTCTCTTCTCAATCTTCTTATTATACAAATTTATCCAATTTATATAAAAAAAAAACCCCTCTTTCTTTTTCTCTCTCCTCTTCTAGCTTTCCTGTCTGGTTATGGAAATCGGTAAAGAAGAAAACGCCCATCATTCCCCCGTAATAAAAAAAGAGAAATAAAATGAAAAAGGGAGGGGGTGAAATGTGAAAATGGTGAAATGTGAAAATGGTGAAACTTTTTTCTGGGTAGAAAAGGAAAAGTGCGTTGAATTGAAATTGAATGGCTGGTAAAATGTTGTTCAACTGTTCTTAGGTTATCTTCCATTCTTCTTTAGATTCCTCTCCTCAGGATTACAATTTACAGATTAGTGTCTGTTGGAGTGTGGGCGTACCGCTTATAATGAGTGTTTTATCTAAATTGAATTGGATTTGTCTGAATTGAATTTCCATTAAATGAATCCAAAAGAATAGGGAACAATTACTTTTTTCGGTTGATCGACTTATTAGAAAGAAAATATTTATTTGCATCTATAATTTTATTTAAGATGTAGAGATTATAACGCTTACGCTCGTTGATATTATCACACATCTTAGGTTTTTCCTTTTCAAATAAGTCAAATTTTTTTTGAGAGTATTGTGAAATTTAAGGTTTGATAAACAAAACTTTTTGTGTTTTTGGTCGGTATGTAAATTGAGTAAATTGCAACTTATCTCAAAATTTAATATCCACAAGTATACTCAACTCCTACAAAACATAAAAAGAGAATTTAATTGAAATGATCTCATATTAAATTCAAAATCCAAGTGTAGTTTATTAGCTTTTCTCCTAAACCTTGGATCTTTATATAAAAAAATTTTGTGTGTTTTATTTACTTATCTTATTTGATAATACTATCTTGATTCTTGATTTTCACATTCAATTGCTTAATTTATTGGTTACATAAGTCCCTGTTGTCTTCACAATTTCTTTTAGCGAACTAACGTTTTTTACTGATTAAAAACAAAATTAATTTACTTACTGATAGGAATAAATTTTCACTAATTCAAACTGAAAAGCTAATTTTTTTTCCTAATTACTACCTCCAATACACCACAAACGCTGATTATGATGTTGACTTTCTTTTTGTTCCTTCGTAGGCGAATGCCGTCGTCCATCCGATTTACTGTAATTTTCGCTTTGTCGTTTTATCTAATACTTTGTGGAAAGTTGTAAAAATGCTTCAAATTTGCTTTTGTTCACTGACTTTAACGTATAACCTTTTTTTTTTCTTTTTCTCCGATTAGAGTATTCAAGAGTTCATGCTTACCTTCGTAATCAAAAGTTTATACTTCCTCCGTTTCTAAATAAGTGCAACATAGAGAAGTGGCACACAGACCAAGGAATCTAGAGAGAGAAAGTTGGGGACCACTTTAGAAGAGAGATTAGGCAATTTAATTAAATAAAACTCTGAACTAATTGCACCAGCAACTTTATACCCCACCACTTTCCACATGCCATCCACCGCAACAATGTCACCATCGAGTCACCGGACCATCGCCGGAAAATCTCTTCCCCCTCCCCCCACGTACCCCTGCCCACCAAATACCGTTGTTGTGAAAATCTACCCGTCGCAAAACACCCTATCTTCCCTCCCCCACCCCCGAAACCAACACTCCAGATGGAGAGAGAAAAACACAGAAGAACCACATAATCGAAACATAGCCAGGTTGAAGCAATGATGGAGAGAGAAAAATCGATCATTCTATGGCAAAGAGATAAATCTAGAATCCAAATATGAGGGTAGCGATCGAGAATTGAAGGTAAGTTCTTTAGGTTTCTTCGATGTTCTTCGAGGTTTTAGATTTTAGGGTATTGCGACGTTCTTTAAGGTTTTAGGTTTTAGGGTTCTTTGATTTAGAATCGAGATTGTAGTTGTTGTCGTTGAGGTCATGGAGGACGATGAAGATGATTTCTTTGCTTAGTAAATTGAAGAGATTAGTTTCCACCATTATTGATCTTTGCTTCTTCATTTTGAGAGAGAGGATTGGCGTGGTGGTTAGTGGTGGTGCCGGGTTGGCGGTGGTTGCATTGGTGGTTGTAGAAGGTTGGTGGTGGTCGGGATGG
Source organism: Beta vulgaris subsp. vulgaris (assembly GCF_026745355.1). Taxonomy (NCBI): domain Eukaryota; kingdom Viridiplantae; phylum Streptophyta; class Magnoliopsida; order Caryophyllales; family Amaranthaceae; genus Beta; species Beta vulgaris. The sequence continues at coordinate 45,525,752 of NC_079203.1, forward strand.
TGGTGGTTGTAGGTTGGTGGTGGTCAGGTTGGTGGTGGTGGCAGGTTGGTGGTGCAGAAGGAGGTTGGGTGGGTTGAGTGAGGAAGAGGGGGTTGGATGGGTTGAGTTGAGGAGAGAGAGGGGTTGGGTGGGTTGTTTAATTAATGTTGTTTAAATTGGTTAATGATAAATTAATTAAGTTGTTGAGGAAATTAAGTAGTGGCATTTTTGTAAATAAAAGGAAATTTTTTTCCATTTTGAGCTATGTTGCACTTATTGTGACATTTACTAAAATGGGAAATGTTGCACTTATTTAGAAACGGAGGAAGTATTTTATAGTGTATACTTACTAATACTCGACATTCAACCAAACGACCACTTACCCAAGTAAAGACTACATAAAAATATAGAATGTTGCATGGGAGACCAACATCAAGTCATCGGCACCGCCATGTGTGAGGATTGGATAATAATTGTGACTCACCTAGAATAAGTTGCCCTGGTAGTATATATATACTTAAGTACTCCCTCCGTCCTTTATTTATTTATCCGTTTTGATTTTTCACATTTATCAATATAAAACTTTGAGTAATAATATCTCTAATTATGTATTTGTAAAAATTATAAAAATTTGATATTTCGAAACTACATATTGAGATGAATCAAACGATATCCCGCATGATTATATTTTTCCTTACATATAAAGCACAAATGATGGTCAAAATAACAATGATAAATAGTGTTATAAGTCAAACTGAGTAAACTAATAAAGGACGGAGAGCGTATTTTGTAGACCTATGTAGAAATATGCCTTGAATCATTGTGCATCGAAGTTGTTCGACAAAATGCGTCAAAGAACGTCTTCGGGGTTCCGCCCGATCGGGCCCGCAACGAGAGAAGAAACTGAAGTGAAAGAAGCTTTCGCCCGATGGCATCGGGCCTCTTCGCCCGATCGGGTGAAGTACCGAATTACGACTCGGGCGACTTCGCCCGACCGGGCGCGCAACGAAACTGGGGAGGAAGTAAAATATCGTCCGATCGGGCGGGTTCGCCCGACCCGATCGGGCGGCTGCCCGGTTAACGCGTTTTCACGTTTTTCTGACGGGATATAAATACTCTGTTTATATTCTAGGGTTTCTTACTACGAAATACATTCTTTTCTCTCTGTAATCTGTTCTTCTCATATAATAAAATATTCTCTCTCTCTCTGCCGTGGATGTAGCCAAATTGGTGAACCACGTAAATCTGTTGTCTGTTTTTATCGTTTTTTGCATTCATAATTTGTTTCTCTCTCACGTCCGTTATAACAAATTGGTATCAAGAGCTTTGGTGATCGATCTGTGTGAGAAAGATGTCTGGGATGAATGTCAAAATTGATAAATTTACTGGGAGGAATAGTTTTAGTCTGTGGCAAATCAAGATGCGGGCTTTACTGAAGCAACAGGGGTTGTGGGCACCGTTGGCCAAGAAGGCAACGGATTCGTTACCGCTGAGATGGAAATTCTGGAGGAGAAAGCACATTCAACAATTATGTTGTGTCTGTCTGACGACATAATTACTGAAGTTGCGGAGCAGGACATGCTGCTGGTCTGTGGTTGCAGTTAGAGAGTTGTACATGACGAAATCTCTAACCAACAAGTTGCTTTTGAAGCAACGTCTGTTCAGCCTGCGTATGCAGGAAGGTACGTCTTTAAGAGATCATTTAGATAAATTAAATACCATCTTACTAGATCTGCGAAATATTGATGTTAAAGTAGATGATGAGGATGCTGCTTTAATTCTGTTGGTATCTTTGCCTATGTCATATGAGAATTTTGTGGATTCATTATTGTTGGTAAAGATAGTCTGTCGTTAGAAGAAGTAAGATCTGCTCTGCATACTAGAGAAGTCCGTCACCAGGCTTCTGGGTCTAGTACAGAAAATCAGGCATCTGGATTAGTAGTTACTGGAGGGAAGGGACAAAAGAAATCTGGTAAAAAGAAAACGAACTTTAAAAATTCGAATTCTAAGGGTCCTAAAACTACTGATATCTGTAATTACTGTAAGGAGAAGGGGCATTGGAAGAATGAGTGTCCTAAGAAAAAGAAACAGCAGGATAAAAGTGAAGGTTCTGCTGCTTTGGCAGAAACTGGAGGTGATTCTGAGGAAGATCTGGCCCTAGTAGTTAATAGCCAGTCACATTGTAGGGATGTGTGGGTTCTTGATTCTGGGGCATCGTATCATATTAGTCCATGCAGGGAGTGGTTTTCAACTTACAAGCAGATAGATGGAGGCAATGTTTCTATGGCTAACAGTGCTGCCTGCAAAGTAGTTGGGATAGGCTCTATAAGGGTGAGGACTCATGATGGTACACTCTGTACCTTGAACGAAGTTAGGCATGTTCCATTAATGACAAAGAATCTGATATCTCTGAGTCTTCTAGATAGTAAGGGGTTCAGTTTTCAAGGTGAAGGTGGAGCTATGAGTGTCTACAAGGGTTCAAAGGTGGTTCTGAAAGGTATTAAAGTTGGTACCTTATATATTCTTCAGGGGTCTACTATGACAGATTCTGCTGCTGTTGCATCATCTGAGATTCACAAGGAGGAGTTGACCAAGTTGTGGCATATGAGACTTGGGCACATGGGTGAAAGAGGGATGCAAATTCTGTCAAAAAGGGATCTTCTATGTGGGCACAAGGTGCAGAGCCTAGAGTTTTGTGAACACTGTGTGTTTGGGAAGCTTCATCGCAGCAAGTTTCCAAAGGCGGTTCATACAACTAAAGGTACACTTGATTATATTCACTCTGATTGTTGGGGACCTTCCCGAGTTGCATCTATTGGAGGTCACAGGTATTTTGTGTCTATGATTGATGATTATTCAAGAATGACTTGGGTGATTATGATGAAGCATAAAAGTGATGCTTTCAAGAATTTCAAACAGTGGAAGGTTTTAGTGGAAAATCAAGTTGAAAGGAAGATCAAAAGGCTGCGAACTGATAATGGTCTGGAGTTCTGTTGGTCTGAGTTCGATGAGTTCTGCAAAAATGAAGGGATTGCTCGCCATCATACTGTTAGAAACACGCCACAACAGAATGGAGTTGCAGAACGCATGAATCAGACACTTCTGGAGAGGGCAAGGTGCATGCTCTCAAATGCTGGGATGGCTAGGAGGTTTTGGGCAGAAGCTGTAAGCACAGCTTGCTATCTGATCAATCGGGGACCCCATACAGGTATTGACTGCAAGACACCTTATGAGGTGTGGTCTGGTAAGCCTGCAGATTACTCTTTGTTGAGAATTTTTGGTTCTACTGTCTATTATCATGTAAATGAGGGAAAATTAGAACCTAGAGCTAAGAAGGGTAGATTTGTGGTTTTGGGATTGGGTTAAGGGCTATAGAGTATGGTCACCTTCTGAAAATCGTGTCATACTTAGTAGGAATGTAATATTTGATGAAAATTCCATGCTTAACCCTTCTGTAAAGTCTACTGTGGTGTCCGTCAGTGGAGATGTTGATAAACAGGTGGAGCTGCAAGTCACTCAGGCTGAGAGTGAATCACAGCACCAAGGTGGAGAAGATCAACATGAAGAAGAGCCATCTGAAATTCATCAACCAAGCATAGCACTTGATAGAGCTAGAAGAGTTGGTGTGGGGCCTCCAAAGAGGTATGGTTTTGAAGATATGGTGGCCTATGCACTTCAGGTTGCTGAGGAGGTGGAGGTTGAAAATCATGAGCCATCCACCTATAAGGAAGCTGTTTCTGGAAGTGAGTCTACTTTATGGCTTGCTGCAATGGGAGATGAGATGGAGTCTCTCGATAAAAATCAGACTTGGGAGTTAGTTAAACGTCCTAAGGAAAGGAAGATTGTGACATGCAAATGGGTCTTCAAGAAGAAAGAGGGGTCTTCACCTACTGAGGGGGTTAATATAAAGCTCGGGTTGTTGCAAGAGGGTTCACACAAAGGGAAGGGGTAGATTATAATGAGATTTTCTCACCAGTAGTCAGACATACTTCCATCAGGGTGCTACTAGCAATGGTTGCACATCAGGATCTTGAACTTGAGCAACTAGATGTGAAAACAGCTTTCCTACATGGGGAGTTGGAAGAAGAGATTTATATGACACAACCAGATGGGTTCCAAGTTCCGGGAAAAGAAGACTATGTTTGCAGATTGAAGAAGTCCTTGTATGGGCTAAAGCAGTCTCCTAGGCAGTGGTATAAGCGGTTTGACAGCTACATGATTGAGTTGGGCTACAACGAGTGAGTATGATTGTGTGTGTACCATAACAAGTTGAGTGATGGTTCTTTCATATATCTGGTTCTGTATGTAGATGATATGCTTATAGCTGCTAAGGCTAAGTCTGATATTCAGAGGTTAAGGGTCTTCTCAGTGCTGAGTTTGAGATGAAAGATTTGGGTGCTGCAAAGAAGATTTTGGGGATGGAGATCTATAGGGAAAGAAGTCAGAAGAAACTTTTCTTATCTCAGAAAGGTTATATTCAGAAGATTCTATCAAGGTTTGGCATGACAACTGCAAAGCCTATAGACACTCCAAGTGCTTCAAATAATCATTTGTCTGTGGCTTTTGCACCCAAAACTGCTGAGGAGAAGGAGTACATGAGTCGGGTTCCTTATGCTAGTGCAGTAGGGAGTTTGATGTACGCTATGGTTTGCACTAGGCCGGATCTTGCACATGCAGTCAGTGTAGTTAGTAGGTTCATGGGTGATCCTGGTAAGGAGCATTGGCAGGCAGTCAAGAGGATTTTTAGGTACCTAAGAGGTACTTCTGATGTTGGTCTCATTTATGGGAATGATACCCAGTGTTTAGTCACTGGTTATTCGGATTCTGATTATGCTGGAGATGTTGACAGTAGGAGGTCAATGACTGGTTATGTATTTACTCTTGGTGGTTCTGTCGTTAGTTGGAAGGCAACTTTGCAGGCTACAGTTACTTTGTCTACTACTGAAGCAGAGTACATGGCATTGACAGCAGCTGCTAAAGAGGGAATATGGCTAAAGGGACTAGTTAGTGATCTTGGGTTGCATCATGATCAGGCTACTGTTTACTGTGACAGTCTGAGTGCAATATGTTTAGCTAAGGATCAAGTCCATCATGAGAGGACTAAACATATTGATGTGAGATACCATTTCCTAAGGAGTGAGACTAGGATTAAGGTGAAAAGGAATGGAACTGCTGATAATCCTGCTGAATGTTCACCAAGCCGGTTCCGCAGAGTAAGTTTCAACATTGTTTGGACTTACTCAATGTTCGTGATTGTTAATTGCCCACCTTGGGCAATTCTGGGGTCCTTAAGGACTAATCTGGTCTGGTTGTCTTTTGGGACAAATCTGGTGTTTGGGAGATTCTGGGCGTTGTGATCAATGCATCTGTTTTTGGGTTATTATGAGAGGATTCAAGTCAAGGTGGAGATTTGTAGAAATATGCCTTGAATCATTGTGCATCGAAGTGTTCGACAAAATGCGTCAAAAACGTCTTCGGGTCCGCCCGATCGGGTCGGGCAGGCCGCCCGATCGGGCCCGCAACGAGAGAAGAAACTGAAGTGAAAGAAGCTTTCGCCCGATGCATCGGCTCTTCGCCCGATCGGGCGAAGTACCGAATTACGACTCGGGCGACTTCGCCCGACCGGGCGCGCAACGAAACTAAATAAAATGCGGGGGGTTCCGCCCGATCGGGCGGCTGCCCGGTTAACGCGTTTTCGCGTTTTTCTGACGCGGATATAAATACTCTGTTTATATTCTAGGGTTTCTTACTACGAAATACATTCTTTTCTCTCTGTAATCTGTTCTTCTCATATAATAAAATATTCTCTCTCTCTGCCGTGGATGTAGCCAAATTGGTGAACCACGTAAATCTGTTGTCTGTTTTTATCGTTTTTTGCATTCATAATTTGTTTCTCTCTCACGTCCGTTATAACAACCTAAATGAATACAAAGACCTAACTATCCTTAGGTATAGAATTATTTTATTTTATTTTTTTTGGGCCCCCATTCGGGGACCCGTGATAAGATGAATAATACTCTAATAGAATACAATATAGAAAGCCTATACAAGATACTTCAAAATTTTAGTTAGTATAAAGTATATTAAACTACCATCAGCCCATCAAGAGTCAAGACAACCAGTCACCAAAATTGTGTTTGCTATTTTGTCAAGGAAACATCAAATTTCCGCGGAAAAAAGAAAAAGAAAACCTAACTTAAGCATGAAAACACTATCAGTCCTACTGTACGGATTATTTAATCTAAAGATGATTTATATACATTTATGCATCAATCAACAAATAACGAATTAGCAATCCCTCTAAATACTACTAACAATAAATTTCATCGAAGTCTATATTGAAAAACACGGTTATACCAAATTGAATGAAGAATCATATGAAACAAATCATACTTAACAGGTTTAGGGTGCCACAAGAAATGCTGCTGTACCTTCTTAACCCTCATATGCATTCGAAAAAAGGTCTTCTCGGGGATTGAAAGAAGGATGTTCTTCAGATTTGGGATATCCTTTTCGGCCACAAACACAGCAAAGGACTCCCAATTTAAAGTCTCGAAAAAAGGAGGAATGAAGTTATCAGATATGATCACAGGGACACATTCATAGAAGATAGCCTCGACTACTCGTGGACTATTGACTTCATATCCTCTAGGACAGATACAATACTTGCTGCTTTTCATGTAGTTGATGTAGTTTTTGTTGTCCTTGGAACGAGGCAGTTTGCCAAATATTTGCATGTCGGGATCATGATTATTGCCCCAATGTTGTAAGAGAATTGGACGGAGGTAACCATGCATGTTTCCAGCATAGAAAGCCAAGGTTTGCCTTTTCGAAGGAGGTTTTCCGCCTATATCTTTTAGAGGATTTCGTGCTTTCCGTACAAATGTCTCGGGGAGAGACACATCCTTGCCAAATTGGAAATGTTCTTTGACGTCAGCGTTACATAAAGCTCTTATGCAATTAGCCATGGAACGTCTTGTTTCAGCTGGAGCCTATAAGGCAAGACAATAAAAATGATCAGACGATAGTCTTAAAGCTAGGATATATGTCCACACTTAAAGAGTATAAATGTCAACAAATTAACAGAAATACTTAGTTGCAACATTTAGTTGGGAACTGAGACCTTAAATATTTCACTAATTATATACATGATGATGGTCCCATGAGAACCCCCCTATGGTAACCACCTTATGATGCGAACCATATTATAGCTGTCGATCTAAATAATTGAATGGCAGAGATCTCGCGTGACGCAGACTAAAACTGCTAACTCATGTAAGATCTATGTAGATTTGTGTAATTTCAAAGAATATGAACTTTTTATAATTTTAGGAGACGACCCTGATCCATCTTAGTTCCCACAGCACTTGTATACTGTACACCCAGTCGGTGTGTGGTCCAAATGAGCCAGAGCTTGACAGTTGACACACGCGTGCCACCATCAGTGTATCCAGCTACTCCTGTGTGATCAGTATATCTAGTATTGTCTGTGTGAATTATAGTCTCTATAAACAAATTTAGAGTCAACTAATCTCAAAATGGCATGGGCATTAGATTTCTTAAGCCAAAATGGAACAATACAGGATGTCCTGCATTTTCCCTTTTTCTGTTTGACAATTGAATTGGCACTTTGGCAGTAGCAACAACTCATGACTGACATAAAGCAGACTATAATTCTAAATTAGTTATAAAGCTTGAGATAAGCAGCCGTACCCAATCATGGCAGGCAACAAGGAAGTGATCTGAGCCCTCAGTTCTGTTCCAAAAGGGATACTTCGACGAAATCAAGTCTACATAGTCCTTTAAATGTTGTATCAGGTTTTTGTGGCTATGTGAATTGGGCACGTACAAAGTCTCCTCCAACTGCCGAGAGCTGAAAGGAATGTAAAAGAGGTGTGCTTCCTTGGGTCGTTTGGTGACAAAATGCTTGTTTGCTTCCATCAATTTCATAAACCATCCTTCCGAAGCATAAATTCCCTCAAGTGGTGGCCGGTGGAATATTCGCCTGTCTCCTTCCTTGTAGATGTATACTCTAAGCATTTGCTCCATTAATTCATAGCTCCTGTAGAAGTTCCATATAGTTGTTGAAATTATTATACATCACTATTAGCAATATACTCACATTCAAGAAGCATTAGAGGTCTATAGATGTATGGCGTTGTAAGTTGTAACAAAAACTTACCATAATAGGTGAGTTGTTAGAATAATATTTCTATAGAATTGGTGGACCAAGCAAAACAAATTTCAAGTCCAAAATTTTTCTTGAACTAGATTTTGCATGTCCAATGACTATATAGAAATAAGTTAAACAACTAAATTATGCAGGTTGCAGTGAAAAGATATCCTGGAGTTAAATTAGCAACAAAGCTTTTAGATATGTTGCCAATAAACTTTTTCTTAATTTTTGTGAAAATTGATAAGAAGAAGAAATTTTCGCTCCATCAAAATTTTGCAACAGGCCAAGCCCCGATCCTCCCGCCCACCGCCCACCAAAAAGAAAAGAAAATAAAAGATTGGCATATAGGCATTACCTCTTGAACATGCTTGCATTACGATACAATGGAGCATAGAGCCCATCATTCAAGAGAGGTGCATTCTCGATCAATTGTTTTGCCAGTACTAATTCTTCATCCGCTTTAGATGGCCATCGTGGTATCTAAAATCAATTGGATAAATCACTAATTAGCAAAGATAAATAGACCTCTTTGCACAGCATACATATTCAAATAACACTACATAGTACATACCATTGTGGGAGGTAATTTATAATTTTGGATCAACAACTCACTCATATCTGACAGCGTAAGAACCTCATTTTCAAGAACCTTGGACCTTGGCTTCTCTGCTGAAACATGATCAACTAAAGGCGGCGGTGGGCCCGGTGGCAAATCAGTAGTTGCTGAAGTGGAGTTAAGTTCGATACTTATATTAGAAGCTACATCATGTGATAAAACTACCGGTGATGGTGCAACTGCAGGTGCCACTAGGTCCAATACGAAATCCTCATTTTGCATTGGTGGAAAGGCAGAGTCGTTGAACAAAGAAAGAGTATCAGTATTAGCATTGCCTTTTTGATCTTCATTAACTCTCACCAAAGAGGTGTTCTTCCCTTGAGATACAGTACTTGTATTAAACGCACTCGATGAGCTTACATTGCTTAATGAAACAGAATCTGATGTTGAGTTCACGTTGAAAAAGCTACGAGACTTTTGCTCAGGAACTTCACCTCGAGAAAATATGGACCACAAGCCAGCATTACCCTTCGGAAGTTCGATGCGTTGGAGCAGTAAAACAGTTACAAACACCAAAGCAATTAGCCAAAGCAACCTTCTAGTTTCCACTTGAAATGATTTAAGCAGCTCAAATCCCATATTTTGTAAAGCTCAGGCAAAAATTCATGCCCAAGAAATGAAGTAGCAAATTTCAGCACTGGATATATATATCGAATTCCGCATAAGAATTCTCGGTTGTGTTTTACAATGAGAGGGAGTTCATCATGCTGCTGAATATCTGGAAAAATCATACTGTCAGGCTTAATGAAGACATTGGAAAACTGGTTGTGCATGTGTGTGGGTGAACGAGCCTTAACAACTCTTTAATTAATTCTTCTCATACATCAAGCCAGTACAAGTTTGTTGTTTTTTGGTAGATCTAGATGGGGCACATGATTTAATGCAACTCTGCATACTTCTCCAAATAAAATAATTATCTAAACAATGTCTACTTAATTTCAACCCAGGAGTAATATTTTAAGGATAAATCTTAACGTAATCTTAAGGATTATGTTCTATAAGAAACTTAGAAATAGCTAGAGATGCTAGATGTTTAATACCATCACCTATAGAAAAGATTAATATAACGGCTCTGTTTGGCATTACTAATTGAAAATAAACTGAAACTGATAAGTTAACTGAAACTAATAAGATAAAGCTGAAACTGATAAGGTGCTGAAACTGATTAGATAAATGATTAGTTAATTAAGTTGATAAATAATTTTAGCAAAATTAATTGTTGTCAAAATTTTGGAAAGATTTTCCAAAATTTCAGTCACCTGATTGTAAAAAGGTAAATTTTTTAACTTATCATTTAAGTCATTTTAGCCACCTGAAATTTTATTTTAGGTGCTCCCCGAACACTACTAATCATTTTAGCACCTAAAATATGTTAGCACCTTATCATTTAAGGTAGCTAAAATGTTTCGCCAAACAGAGCCAACATAGAACAGTGCATAACGTTGCCATAATAATGGGTTAGCAAAAACCTTATTTTTAATTATGTTGGGTAATGGACAACGTAGTCCAATGGGTGTAAGTAATTCGAAAAAGAGACAATATATGGTGAAATAAAAGTTTTCGCAGGCATGGTTATTTAGTTTCTATGTTTGGTCATTTATCTCTCTCCTATCCCCTATAACTCTATTGTTATGTTGGCTCGTCTATTATGGATCCGGAGCTCCACATGGCCCAACCCGCTATTGGCCGGCAGCAAGGCAGCCCGCTAATGATCCGACTTGTGAATAGCCCGCACTGAGCCATCCAATAACCAAGTCTAGTTAAGAGATGCATGCCATGCACACTTGTTAAGCAAAAGATATGGAATTAAACCTACACGTTTGGTGGGTGGAGCGTAATAGTTAAAGGGGCTTATTTGGGTTTACATTTAATAGAATGCAATGGTGACTTCTAGTACTAGTAGCTAATACTCCCTCCGTTCTTTAAAACTCGTGTTTTATGCAGCCTCTAATGTACTACTTCAACCATTTATATCTTTTATTAAGAAGAAGAAAGTTAGTTTTTTATTAGGAAAGATAATTGGTGCAAAAACCAACTCCTTTTAGGCTACTAGCCTGTGGGGCAAAGCAGCTCAGAGGTTGGGTACAAGACTAAACTACCATAAATTAATACCCCAACATATTATTGGGATGAAAATTCAAACTCTGGACAATGCCATGGAATTCGGGATGGTACTCCACTTAACTACCACCTCTCCGTCAGAAGGAGGGAGTTAGTAGATACACATGTACTCATTAGGCAATAATGGTCCAGCTCCGTTTAAGAAATGGAATACTCTAATGGTAGTACAATTGGAAGTATTAGGAGCATATGAATGTCGTGTACATGCAAAACTCATTCGCTTAGAGCAACTCCAATGGTAGAGCAAAATGAAAATTGGCTTAGAGTGCCACATAGATTTTTCTAGCTAACTCCAATTTAAGCCAAAACTCCCCCAATGGTTAGCCAATATGAATAGGTCCCACTTGAAGTAAGATTTGTTTTTTTAGAGAATAGTATAGAAATTATTCACCAAAATTTCCACATGGGCCCACAATTTTAGCTCAAGCCAATTGGCTTAGTTAAGCTACATTGGCTAGCAAATGAAATTCTAGCTACTCACTCCAATTGTTAGGCTAATTACTTAACTTTTTATTTGTTTGCTAGCAAGTCTCTAATGTTCACCATTAGAGTTGCTCTAATAACAATGCTAATATTGCTTTAGTAATTTGAAGTGTTATTAAGGAAAAGCACATGCATGGTTGGGGACCAACTTTCATTACCTTGGGTTATTACAATTACTAAACGTGTAATGTGGGTTATAGATAATCACCAAACCTACTTTTCAAAATGGAATTAAGTAAGGCTATGGCCTATATTTATGCATTAAACATTTATTATCATCGAAAAACTTTGTTTATCCAACTCATTAATGCTAATTGGAACACATCAAAAAATTATTTTTAATTGCCTATTAATATGTGTGTTTACTACCAAGGATGTCTTGGCCTAGTGGTTAAGATTGAGGTGATGTGAACGATAGGTCACAAGTTCGAATCCCCCCTCCCCTTCTTTGTACTTTGTACCGCCTTTGTGGCTCATATGGATTAAAAAAAAAAAACTATGTGTGTCTACTTTGCAACTTCCAATTATAAAAAAATGTGTTACCACAAAAAAAAGAATGTGAGAAAAAGTAATAAAAAGAAAAAATTATTTCCTATAGATCGAAGTTTTTTTTACCACATTTTAGGCTATATTTGGGAACATAAATTAAAATAGAGCTAAAACTAATAAGATAACTAAAACGAGCTGAAGTTACAAGAATCTTTAGTACCTACCAAATCAGACTAATAATTGACACTATAAACTTTCCAATACTCCATCAATTATTCACATGGGGGCCAGAGAAAAAGAATATAAAAGAAGATCTAAAAAGAAAAAGGAAAGAAAAAAAGACACTAACACAAGAATGTTTAATTAATGTCTTTGGTTTTTTTTATAGAGCCAAATAAAAAGACAAATGAGCATAGCAGAAAGCATGGATTCTCCTTACTGTCTTCTTCCTTCTTCTGCCTTACACCTCAAGCAACACACATCATACAATAATACATTCCATCTATAGATTTTGAGATACAAACATGCAGCCAAAAAAGAAGACATAAATAAAGTTTAAACAATTTTGCAATTTTACTTAAAAATTAGAAAACATCATTTTTAAAAAAAAAAACTTATAATAATAAAAATCAATAATTGTAAGTCATCTTTAGGAAAGATTCATATCCTATGCATAACAAAATCCAATAATTAACTAAACCATTTAAAAAAAAAAAGGAATTAATGAACATGAATTCAAGAAGCAATCATTTGTATAATGACAACAAGAATATCATGCATGCAATAATTGAAAATAAAGCAAAAGAAAGAAAAAACAAGGATTGATGATTGATACATACCCAGTCAGGGCCGTCTTGAAAACTTTGAGGCCCCGGTTCTAAAATGAAAATTGGGCCCCAATATTAATAAATTAAAGACAAAATAGCTCGAAAGTTAAAGGTGAAAGTTCAAATATTAATGATAAATCGTTAAATTTTTCTTATTAAGAGTGAAAAATAATTGTAATTTGCTTTAATATGAACTAAAATAATTACAATAATTATATTTTGAGGCCCTTATAATTTTGAGGCCCTGTGCTGTAGGGCTCTTTGCACACCCTCATCTACCCCTCTGTACCCAGTAAGATTTGAGCAAGAATTAAGGAAGAACAGATGAAACAGGGAAATATAAATTTAAGTTCTTGAGATGGGTAGGAAAAGAAATTAGGAAATTTTTTGAGAAGATTGAGAAAGTGATCAAAGAATTAAGCTTTGAAATGATATGGAGATGGAGGTGAATGGTGATGTTGAATTTTCAGTGATGAAATTTGTGGATTTCCAAGTTGGAGTGCAAGAAGCAAAAATACACAATAAAAAGGAGTGTTTTGTTGACTTTAATTTTGCTAGTTGGGGAAAAGTTGAGTGTTCATTTTCTCATTTTTTTTCTTTTCTTTTCTTTCCTTTCATGAGTGTTGAGTTTAACCTTTGATTGATATTCTTTTATATTGGGAATCTTCCACTTCATAATAATCAAAACTTTTTTGTCTAGTGTCGTTAAGGAAAGGAAATCTTGCCCACGAGCATTACCCAACGCGTGATATTTTCAAATTGAATACTACTACGAAACTAGTTTGGTAAGAATAATCTCAACAATCGATCACTAGTTGGTTTGTTACAATTCTTAATTTTTTATGGTACAATCCTAATTATGGATTACTCTAGCGTAATCTCGTTTATAATCGATAGGGAGTGACTTCCTAAAATTATCATAATTAACCATAAATTGATTCAAGTGTTTGGTATTTCTAAGATCTTATCCATATTTTCCTTCATTTATATCTTGCTTATTCTACTCAGTAAATACGTGATTGTTTGGTATCCAGCAAATTATGTAGGTAATGGAAATTTTCATGATTTTTAAAATTGGGTAGTTGTTTGTTTGACTGAAAATGGGGAAAATGGGGAAAATGGGGGGAATGGAAATTCCTGAGAAATTGAAATTCTCACAAAACGTGGTAATTTATTCACCTAGCCCCTTATTGGTCACTTAAAATTCTCACATCAATTCATGGGAACTACAAATTCCTTGATATCAACCAAACACATTAATCAATTTCCTAGGAATTACAAAAGATAAATCACTTCTGATGAAATGGAACTTTTCATGTGAATTGAATTTCCATGTATACCAAACGACCACTAAAAATATAACACTTTTTTATTTGACCCGCAAAACTTATTAGTTTAGGTCACTTTTAATTTTGAGAAGCCATCCCATATATAGGATTATTTTGGAATGTCTTATAATTGAAGCTTATTATGAGCAGACTGATCATATTTTGAAAAATTCTGGTGTAATGTGTTTATAATTTTCAAGGGAAATTGTTGGTGTAAATGACTTAGGAAAGAAAATGTAAAAAAAAAAAAAAAAAAAACAATTTACCATATACTAACGAGGAATGATAAACCTCTTTTTGCTAGATGTTTGCAAACATCTAGCAGGGGTAAAACTGTCAATATATATAGGAAATAGTTGTCAGTCAAACAAAAAAGTTATCTCGAAAATTGCAAAGTGTCAGTCAAACCAAAAAGTAGTCGCGAAGATTCCGATGCTAAAAAATAGTGTTCATGCTACTAAAACTAGTGTTCGTGTAACTAAAAATAGTGTTCATGCAACTAACAAATAGTGTTCATGAAATATAAAATAGTGTTTTATTTATCTTCTATTTCATGGGACCCATATCACCAAAAAGTTATCTCGAAAATTGCAGAGTGTCAGTCAAACCAAAAAGTAGTCGCGAAAATTCCGATACTAAAAAATAGTATTCATGCTACTAAAACTAGTGTTCGTGTAACTAAAAATAGTGTTCATGCAACTACAAATAGTGTTCATAAAACATAAATAGTGTTTTATTCCTCTTTATCTGCTAGATGTTTGCAAACATCTAGCAAAAAGAGGTTTATCATTCCTCTATACTAACCTATGTTTCTAAATAAGTACAACACATTGACTTTCACGCATGTCAACGCACAACTTTGACTATTAATATATTTAATTATGTATTTGAAAAATTTATAAAAAGTTACATGTTGTACCAAACAAACTACTCCCTCCGTTTCCTAAAGATCTTCCCTCTTTCCGTTTAAAGGTGTTTCCAAAAGATCTTCCCTCTTTTGCTTTATTCCTTGTTTGGCAAAACAAATTTCCCCATTTACCCTCTCATGTCACTATCATATGGTCCACCATTACATTATTAATTCAATTTTACTCCCTTTCTCTCTCCTACTTTAACCCCTTTTTATTTGTTTATTTATCTTAACCCCTTTCTCTCTCCTACTTTACTCACACCATGCCCCACACAACTTGGTTTTCCTTGGTATCTGTAGGAACAGTAAGTGGGAATATCTTTAGGAAACGGAGGGAGTAGTTTATAAACTTAATTTTAGTTATTAATATTTTATTTTAAAATTATAACACAAAATATTATTTAATTTATACTTTAATGATTAAGATTTTAATATACTGACTTGAAGTCATGAGCCAGGATCAAATCTTATATCTTAATTTATGTAAAATGGTTTTTTATTTAAAAACATCTTGTAATATATTAGTATAAAACATATAATGAAAAATGACTTAATTGTCACTTTTGTTAGGTTTCCTTGTAATCTAATCAACCGATTAGGCGATGATAGTAGCTAAATTTGAGCTAGGCTTAATTGATACTCCCTCCAGTTTTTATTAGTTTTTTTACCCATATTCCTTTTTGGGATGTCCCTTATTAGTTTACCTTTTTTGTTTCTATTTTTGTAATGAGATCACTAATTTTCCATCACATATACATTCAACTTTAACATAAATAATAGTTTTTTCTTTCCTCCTATGTCCCACAATATTATTTTTTTTAATACTTTGTGTAAAAGAAACGGATAAACTAATAAAGACCATATAGAATATTATGTTACTTTACAACGAAGAGTAGCTACTTTAGTCAGTTTGTACGCGCAGGTTAAAAGAGAGTAGAAAGATGTGCATATATAAACCATTTTTAAAAGATCTACGAGAAATAGAGTAAATAATGCCACGTTTTGTGCCGCCTTAGGCTGATCATAGCGGTGATGAACCTTGCTCCTAAGAGGTTCTTTTGGCTTGTTATCAAGGACTCCTTTGGCTTTTCCATCAACTAACATTTTCAAGCTGACATCAACATATAATTAATTCTACAGCAGTATTTTTATACTAATTGCTTTCAGTTCAATATGCATGCTATCATTTAATGATCATAGGTAAGAATCATGAATGGAGGAATTTATTCCATATCGAGAAATGGGAGGATAGATATATTGAGGAAACTAAGGCTATGTTCAGTTCACCTTATTTTTGCTTATTTCAGATCTAATCAGATCAGATCAGATCAGATCAGAAAAAATAAGTTCAGATCAGATCAGATCAGAAAAAATAAGTTCAGATCAGATCAGATCAGATCAGATCAGATCAGATCAGACCAGATCAGATCAGATCAGACCAGATCAGATCAGATCAGATCAGATCAGATCAGACCAGATCAGATCAGATCAGACCAGATCAGATCAGATCAGACCAGATCAGATCAGATCAGATCAGATCAGATCAGATCAGTTCAGATCATATCATGCTTATATTTAAAAACTTATTATTATTAAATATCTTTCACTACATATTAATAAAAATTATAATAATTGAATATTAATAAAGTACTCATTGAGACGAATCAAACAAGACCCCACATGACTATATTTTTTCTTATATATTAAGAAAAATCTAAAAGATTATCTCTAATTGTGGATTGTGTCAAGATTCTAAGTGACAAAGATAAAAAAAATACAAAGGGGGTATTATTATTTACTAGTACATTTGTTCAAAAGAATTATTATTGTTGTTGTTGTTGTACTTATTAATTATTAATATTGGTAATTATTATTAATCTTGTTGTTACCATTATAAATGTCATTGCTATTATTATATTAAGTTATTTTGTTGTTATTAAATAATAGAAAATTAAAAGCCACATGTTAAGAACATAAGATTGACGCAAAAATAAGAAATATATAAAATATGATATCTCAAATTCATGACAACGAAACTACTAATTTCGGATTACATTTCAAAATAAGCTAAGTGTGACATACAAATTATAAATTTAGATTCGGTATACCTTTTCTTACCGAATTCCAAATCTCTCTAGCTATTTGAAGTTGCACGATATTTATTTATTTTTTGCTCAAGTCATAGTTGTTTGTATATCTTGTTCTATTTTATATTAAAAAAAAAAGAGTTCAGTTTGCCGACTTCTCAAGTGTGAAACTTTTTTTTAAGGGAAAGTGTGAAACATTGTATAAGTGCTCTTATAAAATAATGACTTGAGTTATATAATTATTTTTAGTAATAATAATAATTATGATTATAATTATTATTTTTGTTCTTATAATAATGATAATAATAATAATTATTATTAATAATAAAAGTTGTATAAAAGTTGTAATAGAAATAAAATGATAATAATAGTAACACTATAAAGAATATCTTATAATGTATTGCATAATAATGATTTACAAAGTAATAATATAATAGTAATAATATATTTTATAAAAGATAAGATCTTGTTGAAAAAATAAGTTCAGATCAGATCAGATCAGATCAGATCAGAAAAAATAAGTTCAGATCAGATCAGATCAGAAAAAATAAGTTCAGATCAGATCAGATCAGATCATATAAGTTCAGATCAGAAAATTTCAGGTGAACTGAACATAGCCTAACAGTAAAACCAACAATACACCTTTCTTTGGGCGAATCTTACATTACGCCAATTCTTTTACTTTTTTTTTTCCTTCGAGTTTACCCTTCTCCACCAATCGTGCACTCATTATTTGTGGAAAATGCAATTTATATTTTGTCTTCATCTCATAATATAGTATTTATATATTTTTTTGGGTGTCCTAAAATGTTATGTATATTGTATATTTTACGGTTTTTTCATCATACACTCCTGACAAACTTTTCTTTACACCATATACGGATATACCCTTGCAAATTCCAAATTCACAAAATACCTCAAACGTTTTCACAAATACATCAGAATACCTTTATGTCTAAAGGAAGTCTAACATCGTTAGTCACTGTTATGCGGAAGCGTTTAATTAAACCAATAAGAATTCACAACAACCAAGCACACACACAAGAAAAACAAGAAAGCGAATAAAGGACACACAAATTTAACGAGGTTCACTATCAATGTGATAGCTACGTCCTCAAGGCAGGAGAAAAGATTGTTTCACTATGAACGAGACGATTACAAATACAATAGGCAAGATTCAATTGAATGGATTTCCAATTGAATCTCAAAGACTCTCTCTAATCTTCTCTATTGTGTTTTCTCTAATCTCTCTCTCTAGTATTTTGTGGTTAAAAGCCCTAAATATGACAAAACATATTTATATGAAGTCTAAGATACAAGCCCTAAATCGTAAAATAATAAAAAAAAACCCGGAAAAATTTCGCCTCCCCGATAGGTGCGGGAGCACCAGCCTGATGTGCGGGAGCACATGCCTCGAGTGCGGGAGCACCAAAGTTTCTGCCTCACTTCTTGAAATCTGTCGTCGTGACTGTGCAGGCGCACCATTACTTGGTGCGGGCGCACCTGACCTGGTGCGGGCGCACCACTCGTGCCGAGAACAACTCTCGCGCAAGTCACACTTCACAGTCACAATCCCTAGTTAATGTAATTAACCCACTAATCTTTAATTATCACTCTCCTAAATGCTGATTAAATCCTAATTAAATCCAAATAAACCCTAATTAACCCTAGTTGATGAGTCGGGGAATCCTTTCTTCTCAAGTATCAATCAATGATTCCCCTGGTATCCATCATTGGCCTTGGTACGGTGGTCGTTTGTGACTTTTAATTTAGGGTTTCATCTATTAAGATTGTCGGCAGAGGTTCAAGTAATCATTTGAGGAAAGTTTGTTGTTTTAATGTTTCTGTGAGAAACCTCCTTCAACAAGAATTCGAGTGTTGAGTGAAGTCGAAGAAGCACTAAGAATTTGAGTGCCTACTGAAGTTAAAGAAGCATCAAGCTAAGGCCAACTAGTGAATTATTTTACATTAGTTGATTTTTTTTTATAGATTTAGTATTTACTCCAAATTCTACCAATATCAAGATTGAAGAAAACCACGATGTTGTACGGAATTTCTCTGTCATTCCATTACTTTTTGATACATTGTTGATTTTTTTTTTCTATTTCTAATGTATTTAAAAATTTGTTCTATATTTTGGTTTTAGACCTGAAAACTTAGGGAATTTTTTCTCCATTTAATTTGTTAGTTTCTTTTTTTTTTGTGGTAGTACAAAATATGATAATTGATTTTTTGGCTGTCTCTCTTTTGGTCTAGTATTATTGTTCCATTTTGATGGCTTGTTATCTTAAATTTGATATAGTATTATGGTTTCAGTTAGAGATGTGCACATTTAATTCGGACCGGGACCAGAATTTAGACCGAAATGGACCGGATCGAAAACTTGGGATTTCGGGTTTTCGTTCCAGTCCGGTTTGGTCCTAAATCGTTTTTTTTTTTTTTTGTAAAAGAAGCTTTAAAGGTTAAAAAAAAAGTTTAAAACTTAGAAAAGTTATAAAGTTCAGACCTCATCTTTATTGACTTTAAAATTATTGCTTCTAGAATTATTGGTTTTTAATCTATCAAATATTCAAATTTATAAACATGTTTAAACCCAAGGAAAATATATTATAAAAAAAATACAAATTTCGGTCCAACCAGTCCAAAGCCGGACCGAAAAATTATTCCGGTCCGGTCCCGGTCCAAAAAAGTTTCAAAGTTCGGTCCATCGATCTTGGACCAGTGCACACCCCTAGTTTCAGCTGCAAATCTGCTTTTTAATTTGTGTTAAATAAAATTTTATGAGAAATGTCTTTTTTAATAAAAAAAAATGACTAATTTGTGTTGGGTGTAGAATACAATCCGACGCAGATTCCCATAAAAATAAATATTGCTTCGGATGTAGAACACAATTCGATGCGGATCACCCCTTTTTTAAAATTGAAAATAATCATTGCGTCGCATATAGTTATCAGTCCGACACAAATCTCACTCTCTAGGACAAATTGCTTAATCAATGGAGCACTATTTGCGTTGGGTCATGGCCGTCATCCAATGCAAATGACATAAAATTCGCGTCAAACACTGACCCAACGCAATTTGTATCCGGGTAATATGCGTCGAGCTGTAGTGTCGAATCGGAACCGGCACAAATCATCATTTCTCTATTAGTGCTTATTATCGTTATTACAACAAATAAAAAATACCAAAAAATAGAAGTAAACCTAGTAGCAAAATTTAAATTGTCCATCCACAGGTTCATGAAAATTACTAAGACATTCTTCTTTGTTGATGATCACATGAATCAAAACACCTTAATTTCTCAATCAACCTCACTGATCACAATTCTTATAGCCACAATAGTTGATTAGGGGCCTGTTCTCTTCGGCATAAAACAGTTGAACTGAACTGAACTTATTGGAGTTGAACTGAACTGAACTTATCAGAGCTGAGCTGAACTGAACTGAACTGAATTGAATTAAATTAAATTGAAATAAACTGAATGTAATAAATATATAAATAATATTTTAAACAAGAATAATATGAATATTGAATAATAATTATAATGATAAGTAATAATAATGAATGATAATAATAATAATAATAATAATAATAGTATTTTGGATATTTTTAAATGATAGTTATAAATAAATAATATTAATAATCATAAATTATTAATAATAATAATAATTAATGATAATAATGATAATTAATAATAATTATTTTATATTATTTGTATTAATATATTAATACTTGATGATGATATATAAGAACAATAATATCTAAGAAGTAAATTAATATTACTATTTTAATAAATAGATTTAATAATATAAAAATATTTAGTAATAAAAATAATGATTGGGTTGGACCGCAAAAATTACATCATAAACCGTCTTGACGCGATTTGATTGGTTTATGGGCTAAAAAAAGTGGGTTTATTTGTGTTTTGACCTAAATCATGTTCCTCCTAATAATAATAGTAATAATAATGAGTAAAGCTATAATAAACAAAAATAATATATAGAAACAACAACAACAACAACAACAACAACAATAATAATAATAATAATAATAATAATAATGATAATAATAATAATAATAATAATAATAATAATAATAATAATAATAATAATACTTAATAGTAATGATATATATTTAAATAATAATAATAATCATAATAATAATGATAATAATAATAATAATAAGAGTAATTAGTAAAATAAATTATACCAACATAATAATAATATTTAACAAAATGGTTATAAGGGCCTGTTCTCTTCGGCATAAAACAGTTGAACTGAACTGAACTGGACTGAATTGAACTGAACTGAACTGAACTGAACTGAATTGAGCTGAACTGATCTGAACTGAACTGAACTGAACTGAAATAAATAGTGATATGTGAGAGTAAAAGTATTGTCAAGAGCTGAACTGAACTGAACTGAACTGAACTGATCTGATCTGAATTGAACTGAACTGAACTGAACTGAATTGAACTGAACTGAAAATAAGCTGGGGAGAACATGCCCTAAAAGAATGGAGCTGAACTGAACTGATCTGAATTGAACTTATCAGAGCTGAACTGAACTGATTGGAGCTGAACTGAACTGAACTGAAAATAAGCTGGGGAGAACAGGCCCTAGGTGAGCACACTCCTTTTTTAAGAGTTAGAACACGTGTTAAATTATTGTTGGGCCCTTGAGGGGAACATAGACTTAGGTTATGTTTCTTTGAACTTATTTTAGCTGAAATTTAATTAAATTAACTGAATCGAAATTAAATTAGATTAACTGAACTGAAATTAAATTAACAGAAATAAACAAAACTGAAATTAACTGAAAATAAATCCAAAAAAATAGGACCTTAAGTACAACAAAATTATCAATTTTTTTTTACCAAGGTAACAACTAAAGCGTTTTGGGTGGACTGACTTTACAATATATTTGTGCACTCAAACTATGTAGATCATACAAAAACAGACTATATCACAAAAAACTGATTATATCATATGATAATTGATTATATCATAATAAAACTGATTCTATATAGGTGACAATATCATTTGCGGTTTTTTCATTAATTACCCCTAAATTTTTATAAAATTCAAGAAATATTTTCGTAGTTTTAAAAATACACGAGATACTCGGAATTGCTAGCAAGTTTTTTTTTATACCACTGGAGTTGCTCTTGATAACTAACCATGGAACTGCTGCGCCTTCCATCAGACCATCACCAACATAAGATCTCTCTGCTCTTACCGTTACCCCTATCAGGCTATCCCTGTTATTCTGCTACGCGTCCTCCTCGAATTTAATATTTTCCATTCTAATTCTTTTTTCGCTTCGCACACATAATTCTTGCAAAATGCAACCGTCGATGTCTGTTAATGTTAACAGTGCAAATGGAGTTAGGGTTAAGATTGTTCACTTCTTCAAGCTTTTGCTCGATGAGAAGCAGTAATGGCGGAATGATCGTAGTCTTGCGTCACAGCGCAATGATGATTGCCTTCAGAATGTTTTTCTTACTTCTCGAAAATCGCCGTTTTTCAGGTGAAATCTCGCAATTCTTTTTTTTCGCCTAATTCCTGAGAATGTGTTTGTGTTATTCCTGAAATTTGCGGTTTCTGTTGGAAGTTCGAGTTTATTGTGTTATGAATTGTGATATGTTGGAAATTATTGTCCACCGAAGCTTGGATTTTTAATTTTTTTTGATAATATAAATGTATTAATCATTTCGTTGACAATCCAATGTAAATGAGGAAATAATCAATTCTAAGCTATAATATCTGGCGTGTTTATTTACGAGCAATTGTTTTGTGTGTGGTAATTAGTTGAATCATCAGTTATAGTTTCTTTTCTGGAAATTAGGTTCATTGATGAGGATATATTGTATTGTAATCCATTCTATGTTGTGCGTAATTATTTCCAGTTTACGAGGTGATACAAGGTTACAGTTTGCATTAGCTGCTGTTTATTGACCAAAACCTGGGAGTCAGAAAAATGAAAATTTGTAGAAGGCTTCTATTGAAGTTATTTGGAAATCAAAGCAGGACAAATTGGTATGATTAGATTTATAGTAAGTTAAAACTTTGTCCTTGCTAGAAGCTTATTTTGTTTAAGTGTTTGGATCAGCATCTGTTTTGTGTGTTTGTGAAATTTGTGCACTCATGTATTAGACCAGGGAAGTTAATAGTCCGAAACAATGACGGGGCAAGTGTTTTCTAACAAAAAAATTTTGTGGTTAAGGGATATATTGCTAGCACAACATCCTTGTATTGAACACATAGGAATGTTTCTAACAACTAATGTGATTTCTGTGTTTACGGGGATTTGAAACTTTGTTCTTTTCTTTAGTAGTAAGTTCAATAACGAAATGATGTGAGATTTGTTACTGGTTCTTTCTTCTGGTGACACTGATAAAATTGAATACTGATTGATTTAAAAATAGTTTTCTCTGGTTTTACTGTTAGAATCTAGTCAAATTAAGTAATGACTATTTAATAATGAGGGAAGCTGGAGAGTGAGCAAGAAGTTACTGGTCTCATGTGAGTCTTAACTCTTAACGGACTCTGTACAACGCCAATTGGTTTTGTGATTGAATCTCACTCATTGTTACATGGAACGCAGAACGTTTCGAAACGTGGCACGGAAACAGGTTCGCGGAATGCAGCCTTTAGAGTAAACCATATGGACTCCTAGACCACGTACCACTTTCCGGGACGCGTCCCCTGGAATGTGGAACGTGGCCACATAACACGTTCCTGGTATCAATAATCTCACTTATACCATAGGCTTGTTTCCCTTGCATCTCTTTCCTTAGCAAATGGTATTAAAGTCTGGTTTGGCTGGGGCATGTGTTGTAGAGACACTTTTGGTTGTTGTCTTGTATACTTGGTAGTAATCTCTTATAAGGGAATGGGAAATAAGTGCTTTTTACAGAGTTTCTGCTTGGATGACCTCGTTTTCATTCTAGGGGGAGTGTCGTCTCAATTATTAGGGGAAGATGAGTTCAACCCATGTTAAAGTTATTGAGTCTTACATTGGAGAGATACGTCGGGATGTTTCTATGTATAAACTTAGTGGCTACTTTTCCCAATGTCAATTATAAAACATTATAAGAGATCTACTTGTTTGTGGGCATTGGCTCTCTGGTAAATCTGTATATCATCTTTATTTAGAACTCGAGTTGCTCTTTCTAGCTTCCTTTTGACATTGTTGAACAACTTCCTTCTCTTAGTGTGTGTGGTTGTTTTTATATATGCTCATCTTGAAGTTCCACCTTTTTCTGAAAAGCTAGGACTGATTGTAGTCTTTTCCTAAAATGCTAATATGTGTTTAA
Source organism: Beta vulgaris subsp. vulgaris (assembly GCF_026745355.1). NCBI lineage: Eukaryota > Viridiplantae > Streptophyta > Magnoliopsida > Caryophyllales > Amaranthaceae > Beta > Beta vulgaris. The sequence continues at coordinate 45,550,085 of NC_079203.1, forward strand.
TCTTTTTGGCTAAAAAAATTGAATGGACCCGGTTCAAAATAACTTATTGTGTGCCGAGTATCGTATGGTATGGTCAACTTTTATGTGATATAGTCAGTTTCTATATGATATAGATAGTTTTTATATGATATAATCACCTTTTGTATATTTAGTTTTTGTGTGATACAATCAGTTTTCTAATGTAGTCAGTTTTCGATTGCTATAGTCGGTTTTTTCAGATAGTCATTTTCCACTTTTTGGTAGTGCACACTGTTGCAACTTTGATTAACTAGTAGACATTGACTTGTTTTGTTTGTTCAGTGTGTTTCATTGTGAAGATTTCCTGCTTCCTCCCAAGAAAAAAATTCAAATATTATTTTCTTTATATTATTTGTTTTTTTTTTTTTTTTGGGGGGGGGGGGACAAGACCCAAGTGACTTTGTAGAAAAGTTACAATAAATAACATAAGGAAATATGTCACCAACAGACGCAAATATTGATTACCTTATAATACTCCCAACTTTGGGGGTGTCATTCCCAAATTAGTCCCACATCACCTATACGAGAGATAAAAGCAAAATCCTTGAAAGTATAAGAATGATTATTACATATGTCATAGTTTAATAAGTCATGTGTGACTTTCTTGGGAGGACACTCTTAAATCTTAGATTGTTCAGACTTAATCAATAGTTTGGATTGTTTGAAGAAAAACTTATTTGGACTATTGGTGTCAAATTTTCCAAACGTCATCGTGGAGTTCTAACAAGCTTTCAATATTTATGGAAGCAATCTTCCTGTACATCTTGGGCTTCTATTGGTTTTTCAAGTTCTATTTGATTCTTCGGATTTTTGGTGGAGTGTCATTTCAAAATCACAGTGTAAGCACAATATATAACATGCATGTGGTAATAAGCTTTGTCATCCATAGATTGCATTTTCTTCTTTGTCGTGACAATTTCTTTTGTTTTCCTCCTCATATCTTGTTAGTTTCTCACTGATGCAATAAGTATTGAGGAATATACTCGGTAAGCCAAAAACATATAAGCTCACTCTAGAGAAATTACTCGACAACAAGAAAACTCAATGTCATTGGAGTGAAGAAATTTCACGCCATTAGAATTACTTTCTTTGACATTTCACTCGTCTTCATCCACTTCTTAAAGCTTGAGTACTTGATAGTTTTCAAGAAGAGAAAGTCGACCTTTTACATCAGATATAATTGTAAAATAGGTTAGCACCATTTTCTTTCTTTACTTTCTCACTAAATTCAAACCAGACTAGTAAGATTTAGATCGTACCAGATTGGATCGATTTCGGACCACACCAAGTTTTTATAATATTTAGACCAGAATACCTTGTTTCAAGTGAACAGTACAAAGCCTAAAAAAAGAGCCCATTTGTATGGAGGAAGTAAAGGAAATTCAATAGTAATGGTAAATATAAATTTTGATGTCGTGAAATGTGTTTTTCTCCTTAAATGCCTTGAGCAGCTCATGCTTGTTAAAAATATTGAAGTAACATAGTGATCTCTTAAACTTTGCAATTCTGTCAAGGGTCCAAATGGAACATGTGCTTTGATCCAAGCTTGGAGTTGCTTTTTTAGTGAATGTTTATCTTCAATTTAGATGGTTTTGTTATTTTTGCTGCTTCTTTGTACTTGCCATTGGTCTTCTTGTTTTTGTTCTGCATCTACTTGTCATCTTTTTGGCTATATCTTGTGCTTTGACACTGAAGTGAGCCTCAACACCTGAAATTGCTGCTAATCCAATTGTAAGAGGATCTACCCCATATACAACTTTAGATTATAGTTTCTGGCTGCCTGTTCTTAAGTTTTCTTAGGGCTAGGCGAATTCTGCATGAGTTAAGAGTAGGTCTTTGTGTTCCTTATCTTTGCAAGTAAAGCTTTTTAACTTTTGCTGGACCTATGTCATTGATTTGTTTGAGGGTGATAGAAATTATGTATTTTGTGTGATTCTAGTGTAAATTTTAGCCCCCAATATCTTTTTCCTCGAGGGTGTATAAATGTGCGACCAGAATTTGGTCTCTATTCCAATTAATGGATTTAGTCATACTGACTTTTTGATATTGCCCAGTCATTCCAACGCTGTTATTGATTTTGATTAGGGTTTATGGAATACGCCAGTGTTAACCTATAAATAACATCATCACTAAGGCCTTTTGTGCCTTGCTCTTCACAAGTCCAACACCCAGGGGGAGGGAGTAGATAGGGTTCAACTTCTCTCCTCTCTCCTCTCCCCTCTCCCCTCTCCAGGGAAAACACCTAGATTCGATAGAACTGTGGTGGAGGTCACATGGGTGCTTGAAGTACTGAGGGTCAAGCCTGCGTGTAAACAACCAGGATTTATGTCAAAATATTTGCTACATCTGGGTGGTTTTAGAACTGCTTAGACATCTGGTAGTTTTATGCCTAGCTCTGCGACAAATTGTTTGTTTTAGACGGCAGAGTTGGTTTGTACAAATATGTATGTATGCAGCATATGTAGTTGTATTGTTTGGTCGTATGAAATAATGGAAATCATTACATAGTTGCCTTTTCCTATAAAATAGCCTGCTTAGGGGGTGTTTGGTTCATATAGAGGAATGGAAAGGGAATGAAATCAAGTAGAGAGGAGGAATGGTAACAATAACTGTTACGTTTATTGGGTGTTTGGTTCAACACTAGAAAGGAATCACTTATAAGTTATAAGGGAATGTAAAGGAATGTGTTACTCTAATTTGGAGGGTAACATTTTGGGAGTTTGGGTTACCCTTAAGTAAGGGCAGCGGTTAACCCACTATCCAAACCAAACAAGGAGTAATGGATTCAGATTATTGAATCCGTTTCCAAGCCCTAAAAACACTTAACCAAACATGGCCTTAATATAAAAAAATAAGCATCAGACACAGTTGTAAAATTTAGGCCTTGAATATAATGCTTAAAACTTCGAATTTTGATGTACTCTACAAGTGGATAATTAGGATTGTACCCATTTGCCGACTTAGTTTCTCAATACATCTTTGTCGTTAGCTTCTAGGTTGGAGACATAATTTATGGGGCGCTTGGATAGAATTGGGATAGTATCATGTGATTAATTTCTAACTCATACTCTTCATATGACTCCAAATAACTGGATTGGATGCTGGACACTTGAAACTTCATCTTGGACAGGAAAAGATAATATCTTACAACTGGCTGATTTTGACTCTAGAATTTGAATCTGGGTACATTTAACCCTAGGTGTGGTGTTACGTACCCATGGAGCATGTTTGAAGATATATATTGTTTTCAAATTATTGTAATGCATTTAATGATGAGGCTTCTGTGGTTATCTGTTCTAATGATAAATGAGAATGGTCGCTGATAGGTTTATTGATCCTCAGTCAACACCCATAAGGCTTCAGCATCGAAGAACCAGTATAGTGTTAGAATTCTCTTGGTACATGGTTTCCGTTGAAATAGTAGAGTATATTGAGCAATCGTAAAGGAATTATATCTTTGGTTACCAGATTGAATATGAAGCTTTGGGAATAGGTGTTGAACTCGTGAAAAAGATACAACAAAAGAACAACAAACCAATATTTTCTTTTATGTTGCACAAAGTCATATTTCCTCTTGTTATCTTCATCTATAGCCTTTTCTTTTTTGTGATGATGAGAACCGAATCTATTTTAGTGTGGACGAGAGCATGCACTGAACACTGCTGCGCTCATAGCAGGAAACATACCATGTCTTTGAGAAGCATTTTATCTTCAATATATCACATGTACAGATTATGATTGGCTTCATGGTCTAAAGGCATTCAATAAGAATTCAACATAGACAACCCAATGATACCAAAATGAGGCTATCTTCTAGACGACGACTTCTTATTACAGTACTCATCTCATTACCAACATCGTCCTGAATGTGCCAACACTTTTTTCTCAGTCGTTGAAGAAAGCTTGTACAAGATTTTTCTGAGCTAAAAATAAAAGCAGTTAACCCAGTTTCTCTGGTTGATCTGCAAATGCATGAAAATACTCTTCCCAAAGGTAAATAATAGTGTTTCCAAGAGAGGAAAAAAATTTATTTTGTAAGGGAAGTATGTCAGATTTTCCTTTCAATAACTCACCTTTTCTTTTCCTCTCCTCTCTAATTCCTTTTTGCTTTTCTCTCCAACTTTTCCATCAAGGAACCAAATGATGGTAAATGAAGTTTGAAACATGAATTCTGCTGACATGTAATTTCCATTTAATTGAAGTTCAGATCGAAATGTTCTCTTCTGAACTAAACACAACCACGAAAGACTTCATCATAGTCGAAATATGTCATTGCAGACCACTGTATTTTGAAAACCTCCCAAGTTGCTAGAGGGGTCTTATTATCTGCGTATTAAGATAATTTTTTTGAGTTGCTGTCCTCGCACAGGGCCGACCTAGAGACCTATTACAAGCCAACACCCCCCCTCCCTAAATCCCAACAAATGCTTGGGGTAGGAATTGAACCGTAGACTTCGCTAGGGAAGATGGGAAAGCTCACCACTTGAGCACCCCAATTCCTATATATATCATTATATCTATATTGCAGTTGAAAATTACTTTCTGTCTCAGAGTGGATGAGCAGCAATGGCAAAACTTTCCAGTTTCCTTAAAGCCACCTGTATAATTGCCTGTTTGGTGACTTGCTTAGGGATTGATTTTGAGGTAATTATTTACCCAGTCACTCGAAGCTCAATTTTTGTGATGTTCATAGTTGGGATCTATCAATATAGTTGGCTTTGGCTTTTGTCTACTGAGGTCGCCGAAACTGGGCTGAGCTCTTATTATTGCAGTGAAAAAAACTTATCTTGGCTCTTTGCCAAGTACTATCGCTGCATTTTCATACGTAGGGTTGAAATCGTGCTGCTATATGCTGCTGATTTCATATTGATTTTGAGTTGATATGCATTAAACATGCTTCTTGGTCTTATAAAGCCAAGTTTACATTCAATTCACCAAATTCTCACACTTGTGTTAGACACGTTTTATTCTCTCTTGAAGCCTTACTCAGTTCAACTAGCTCTGTTCCTTCATTAATATTGATTATTTAGTTTTGAAATTCAATAATGTGATCGTAGTTCCAACTCTTGTGCTGTAAGTAGGCAAAAATTTACTTGGGAAAGGGAAACAAGAATACAAGATTGAGAGAACTAGGCCAAATAAAGGCCCTGTTCTTTTGGACTTAAGTTCAGTTCAGTCGAGTCCGGTGCAAAAAAACAGGGTCGAAGTATTAGAAAGCAAGTCAAGAAGGAGATAAATGTGAGGAAGGATAGTTATGGCTATTTTCAGTTCTCTTGAAAAAGACCTTATATAGTGCGGCTCTTTATTTAGAGATAGGCCCCAGATGGATAATGTTCTCTTAGCTTAACATTGTCAGAACAACTCACAACAGTCATTTCCTTTTTTCAGGCTAGTTATCTTTCTCTGAGTTTGTCAGTTGTAATTAGATAAGAGTATTTATTTGCCATGAATGGAACATTTGAAAATTTCTCCTAGGAAGACCAGCTATCACAAATTAGTCAAAGACTTTCTAATGTATTTTCTACAATCCTTCCTTAAAGCGTCTTGTACCTACTTAGGACTAGTATTTACTGTCGTTGCAGACTCATTGGGTTAAGTTCATTGTCTTGCAATCTATTGTTGCTATCATATAATGATGACATTATATTGCATTCCTGTGCAGATCTAATTGCAAATTTGATTGGCAGTCTCTTTGTGGGGCCCAAAATTGATTTTTTCCTGTTAATTTATTTTTCCTTTGGCAAGTTGTGCCAATTTCTGTACTGATTTTAGCAACTTTTTTCTCTCTAGAATTTCATCAATTGGCACTTTGCTGTCTGCATGACATGGATGTATGAGAACACTGAATTCAGAAAGACGAAAGAGTGTCGAGAGATATCACAGTTTATTCCAGGTAACTAATCACAGTTTAAGAGTTGTTACGATGGTAACTTTGTGGGTTGATGGATCATTGTCTTGCTATTTTCTGAGAATGAGATCGTTGGAGTCTCGCTCTCATTCAACTTGATCATGCACATTAGAGTTGAGTTTTTGAGAAGTCACTCTAGTGCCAACTGAATTTCTTGTTATGGTTAATGAACCTAAACTATGCAAGTCTTAGTCTTTATGTGAAGAAATGTGTTAGTACATAAGAACAATCACAAGTAAAATAAAACATTGAATGGGACTAATACTAATAGGATATTAACTTGTGATGGAGATCAACCTACCTGTGTAATAGATTTTAAAAAAGAAAGGAATACCCGTTGGCAAAAAATAAAATAATGTATTAGAAATATATACTTCATAGGTAAATGGAAGCTTAGATGAATCTAGAAAATGAAACTATATGTTACAAACTATTAAAAGAAAACCACATGTGGAGTATATGTAGCCCTAAGGGCTACATATAAGCATTAAATACATTTCTATAAATGGAAACAGTTTAAGAATTCAAAACATATTTTCACATCAACTGAGATAATAAATGCTTGATTCAATATTATATTTTCATTTTAAACACCTTATACATCGCCCTAAGGGCTATATATATCATTTTTCCAAAAATAAATAAATGGAGAGGCTAAATTACTATTATTATACAAGTCTGGTGCGTATTCTACCTATTGCCAATCAATATTTAGGATAGATCTTAGGCTGCATATGGTCAGGATCTCCTCTAACGAATGGGCCTATGCATAGGCCTATAATATAACAAAACAGAAGATTCTGGGCCATTATTAGTCCCAAAAAGAGTGTGTTAATTGGTATGAGTATTTGCAATGGTGTAAATCCAGTAATCACAAGATGAATGGTTTTAAGTGATTTTCTTAATTACTACTAATATCTACTAAATGACGTGATTTTTTTAATTACTACTAATATCTAATACTCCTAATAGTGAGTGATGAACATGCAATCTAGATAAGGACTAAATCTAAAAGCTACGGCAAAAATTGTACTCTTGGCATTAATGAGATACACTTGTATGTATCCTAAAAATATATGGTTGATTGTGAGGTTGCAAACCATGGGGAAAAAGAAAACGGTACATCGGTCATAAGTGCTAATTTTTTAATTTCAATGGTTAAGATGGTGTAACAGATGTAAAATAATTTACGTAAAATATAGTAGAAGTTACTAGATATTTTCCAATTGTATCAGGAGTGTGTTAGTTGTGGTTATTTTTCAATTTTTTTTCCGTATTTTGCTGAACTTTTGATATATTTATGTGTAACAAATACTTCCTCTGTTTCTAAATAAGTGCAACATTTCTTGTTTTCACGTTTGCCAATGCATTATTTTAACCATTAATATCTTCCATTATCAATAAGTAAAAATTATAAAAGTTGATATTAAAAAATTCACATTCAGACGAATCTAACAAGATCACACATGACTATGTTTTTCCTAAAATGTAAATCACCAAAGCTAATTAAAGTATAAACTGTGAATAGTAAACACTATGCAAATGTTGCACTTATTTAGAAACGGAGGAAGTATATGCTATGATCTAATACTTACAGAATTAGATGGTCTGACATGTTGTTTGATGTATTGTGATCAAGTTTAGGGCTTTGTTTGGCTAGATGGAAAATGATTTTTCAGGAAAAGATTTTCTTCAAGGGAAAATGCAACTCTACTTTAGCTTTTTGTGATTTGGTTCCTTGCATGAACACATAGGAAAAGTAAGAATGTAGCGGAATCGGGAAGGTGAAAAATAGGGAGGGAAATGTATTTTTACTTTTTTTAAGGGTGTGTTTGGTTGGACGAAATTGGAAAAACTCATTTCGAGATAGCGTATCCTTTCTTTGGTTGCAAGAAAAGTAATAAATGAGTGAGAGCACACAGAATATATAGTTAAGGCTATGTTTAGTTCACTTGAAATTTTCTGATCTAAACTTATCTGATCTGATCTGAACTTATTTTTTCTGATCTGATCTGATTACAAGATCTTATCTTTTAGATTTTTCTCAATATATAAGAAAAAATATAGTCATGCGGGTCTTGTTTGATTCGTCTCAATGAGTACTTTATTAATATTCAATTATCATAATTTTTACTAATATGTAATGAAAGATATAATGATTTTTAAATATAAGCATAATCTGAACTGATCTGATCTGAACTTATTTTTTCTGATCTGATCTGATTAGATCTGAAATAAGCAAAAATAAGGTGAACTGAACATAGCCTAAGTAAAGTAGAGGAATAATAGAGAATGAGAGATCTTCACACCATAGTTGGACAAAGAGAAAGAGTGTTTTTGTCGGTGAGATGGATGGAGTTTTTGTTAATGATAACCTATGAATATGCAATCAATTTCTTTTTTACCCACGGCCTTCCTTTTAGGTTCCTAATCTTACATTTGCCTTACAACTCCAAATCCAAAGTTAATTGAGATTAGGTTTCCTACCAAACCACAGTTCATATGGAGTAACCTCCTACCAAACCACAATTCATATGGAGTAACCTTGTTCTTTTTATTTGGAACCCTAACCAAAATATAGCAAGCCGTTAACACGGCTTTATCCGAGATGCCGTTACACAAACCCGAGTTAGATGACGTGGCTTCTCTTGCCTCACGAGGTTATTTTTCACGCTTGGAATATTAAAGTTCATTCCATATTCTCCCCTCTCAAATTTGGCCCAAATCAAATAAAGGAATGTATGGAAAACAGTTTTTAGAAAAAGCATTTTTCTGCTAACCAAATACTCCATCCTAAGGAGGAATTGCTTTTCCATCATTAGGATAGCTATTTTCTACCTCTTGTCAAAAAAAAAAAAAAAAACTATTTTCTACTAATTGGGAAAAAACTTCACTCCTTACCATTCAAGCGAAGAGAATTGAGAAGAGCATTTTCCTAGAAAGAGATTTTATACTTAACCACACACACTCATGGTGTACTATTGTGTAACAGATATATGGTTCGGAGGAATGATAAATATCTAATCGGTAAACATTTATTAACATCTAACATCCATGTGGCCGCACACAAGTGGGTGTAAGGGAGCTTGGAGATTTCCACATGACATGCTGTTATTTGTCCAAAAAAATATTACTTTTGCAATTTTGAAACTTGTATATCTCAAAAAAAAAAAAATTTTTATAAATAAAAATATACTAATGTTCATAATTTTTTCATTCTCTACAAATAGACATCCATTTTGATATAATTTTATCATATTTTTGTTTTACCCGTCTCTAACTGTTATTTAGATATGTAGAAAAAATAATACAAACACTATTTAGGTGTACATAAACACTATTTGTTTATACACAAACACTATATTTTTTTATAAAGGTAAGGAAAAAGAAGGTTAGGAGACCCTCTGCATGAGGGGAGCTCCAACCTTATCGTTTACAAAGATTGAATGAAGAGCTGAATGAGTATAATTTTCAACACAAAAACTAGATACTATGAGGTGGCCAACATTGACAATTCAATTTGGTGCTTTGTTTGCATCTCGGTAGGCGTGTCGAATAGTTCAAATAGAAAAGAAGGGAAGAGAAGTTCGGATATCCTGAATGATGTGGGCGATTTGCCAATAGGGGACCAGACACCTTTGATGGAGTTGATAACCATGAGGTTATCTCCTTTGATGTGGAGATGAGTAATAACATTTTTGAATAGCTAGTCAAACTCCATGCTGAAGGGTTGTAGCTTCTGCCACCGATACTGAAGATGTACCACGGTTTAAGGCTACGATTTTGATTAGGTTGATGTGAAATCTCTGATGATGAAACTTGCTGGTGTTGAAGAATCACGAACAAAACTGTCAAAGTTGAGTTTGAAAAATGAAGATGATGTAGGCTCCCAAGCCACCAACATTGAAGAAGAGAACTTTGGGGTGGAGGGATGGAGGGAAGAGAAGAAGAGAACTTGGGGGGTGGAGGGATGGAGGGAGTGGGAAAATGGGGAGCCACAGGAATGGCAGTAATCAACTGTATTCTTAAGTCTCCATTTTGAGAATATTTTTTTTTTTTGCTTTATGAAGAATCCTATGAATATTAAGCGAGTCGTTAGGTAAGATGATATTGTTTCTTTTTTTTCTTCCAAATACTCCAAATTAGGAAGACAAATTTAGAAGTGTAGTTTTTGTTCTTTTTAATATTAGAAAAATTATCTAATAAGGTGGCACTATTCTTTTTAATATTAGTGTTTGTGCATAACAAATAATGTTTGTGTCGATTTTTCCACAAATCTAAATAAATGGTTAGAGTATGGTAAAATAAAAATGTGATGAAATTATATTAAAATGGATGTCTATTCGTAGAGAATAGAAATATATGAATATTGATATATTTTTTATTTTTTTTAAAACATATTTTTTGAGATATACAAGTTTTAAAATTGCAAAAGTAATATTTTTTTTAGACAAACAATATCATGACATTTGGCTTTCTCTAAATTCCCTTACATCACTTGTGTGCTGCTGTATGGCTCTTAGATATTCATAAATCTCTACCATATATAAATCTCTGCTGATTAGAGATTTATCATGGCTCATATGGTCTGACCTAATAGTCATTTCTTCAGCTAGTTTTGTGTACACTCAACCACACCAAAACAAATGGTGTGGCCACATAACTTAATTAAATTTATTTTCATAATTTTTCCTTATTTACTTACTTTTACTGATTTGTCTCTCATACAACCTAATCCCTCTAATATCTATCCTGTCACTCATTCTCTCTACTTTTGTACCTCCATCAACCATTATTTCTCTTTTTTTCTCTTTCCTCACCATTGTTCATAAGTAAATACCACTAGAAACTACCACCAATAACACACAACCTCATTACTGATCTCTTATTTTTTCTCCTCCGCGGCGTTTACTTTCTTATCACTTTCGCTCTCCTCAATCTTTCTTTCTTCTCCTCACACACCAACGATTTCTTCCTTCTATGTCTCGATCTCCTTATCTCTCCTCGATCTTTTCGATCTCCTCCTTTCTACCACTTCTTTCTCTCTCATCACCGTTGTTTTCTCCTCTCTCTCTCTTGCAATTTTGGCGTTGTTGCTTTTATGGGTTTTTTTTTGGATGTCAATGGTGGAGGAATAGAAGAAAGTGGTGAGAATAGAGAAATTTTCTATGGAGATGATGAAGAGAGAAAAAGCTATTTGTTAGATGTGGTGAAGGTCGAGAAATAATGAGTTACTAGAAAAAGTAACTATATTTTTTTTTTTATAAAAAGTAACCCCAAGACTTCGTAAAAGTAACTCTCCAAGATTTCATAAAAGTAACCCTAATATTTCGTAAAAGTAACTCTAAGGTTTCATGGATGTGACAAAAAAAAAGTAACTCCAATTCAGTAAAAGTAACCTCTTATAATGAAAAAAGCAACCCTTAGTTTCAGTAAAAATAATTTCTTATAATTATAAAAAGTAACCTTTATTCACTGTCGAAGTAACCATTTGTAATTACAAAAAGTAACCTCTATTTATTGTAGAAGTAACCCCTTATAATTAAAAAGTAACCCCTAATTTTAATAAAAGTAACCTCTTATAATTACAAAAGTAACACCTACTTTCAGTAGAAGTAACTCCTTAACATTACAAAAAGTAACCCCTGGTTATAGTAAAAACAATTCCCTTACAGTTACAAAAAATAACTTATACTTTCACTAAAAGTAACTGCTCCTAATTATCGTAAAAGTAACTGCTGTTTATAGTAAAAGTAATAACCCCCTTACAGTTATAAACAGTAACCTATACTTTCAGTAAAAGTAACCCCCTAGCATTATATAAAGTAATCCCTAGTGTTAGTAAAATAACCCTTAGCATTCGATAAGTAATCTCTAATTCACTAAAAGTAACACCTTAGCATTGAAAAGCAACACGTTTATTTTTTATGAATAAATGAGATTACTTTAAATATATAATGGGGATACTTTTTATGAACTAATTAATGGGTTACTTGTACCTTTTTTATTCTTATGATTACTTTCTATAAACATTTCAAGCTATTATATAATAATTAAAGTTACTTTTGCGAACATATGAGGTTACTCGAACAAATAAATAAGGTTACCCAAACATGTAATTAGGGTTGCTTTTATTAACTAATGAGGTTACTTTTATAATATAATGGGTCATTTGAAAAATATATGAGGGTTACTTGTAGAATAAATGGGTTACTTGTATGATAAAATAAGGGTACAAATAATAATAGTTACTTATTATGAAGTAATGAGTTCCTCGTATGATAAAATAAGGTTACAAATAATAAGGGTTACACGTACATTCAGATAGGGTTATCCGAAAACGGATTCACGTTTCAGCTTTTATTAAAGGGGACACGAGCATCATTATATGGCCTAGCTTGGGCTTATTATTAGCTGGCTACGTCCTTATTTATCAATGTGTTAATGGTAAAATTTGAGAGGAAATAAGAGGAGAAAGAAAATAGGAAAAAAAATAGGGGCAATAAGATGAGAGAGAAAATGAGGCAAAAAAAATAGGAAAAATGAGAGAGACATCAAAAAGAAAAAAGAAAGAGTTTTCAAAAAAAAAAAAAAGAGAGAAAGAGGGGGGCGTGCGTGAGAGAAGGAGGGTAGTGAGAGGAAGGGGGTGGCCACACCATTAGTTAAAGGTGTGGACCGCCTCATATAAAAGTTTGTGTTATTTCTTTCTTTCGGAAAAATTTGTTTCTTTACTTTCATTCCCTCTAGCCTCTTTAAATACTTTCCTTGCTTTACATCCGCCTGTAATGATTGTCACTTCTTTCTAGACACTTTCTTTTTTTTATCTAATATTTTTATTTTATTTTTTAGATGATGTCTAATACTACGATGTTGTTCTTTTACACTGAATTATTGGAAATTCAATTCAATTTAGTTAAATTTAGTTTAGATGGATTCAATTTAAACTCATTTCACAGTTTTAGTTTAGTTCACTCCAAAACAAACTGGGACTAAGACTTTTAGGTATGAGATTCTGTTAGGCTATGAAGACAATTTGACAAAGATATATTGGTTCATATGATAAAAGGAAAGTGATTGAAAGAAAGCACAAGTTAAAAAGCTATGAATATGTTTTAAGTTTTAACTAGTTCAAAACTTCAAAAAGGAGATATGTTGCAATTATAAGAAAAAGGCTATGTTTAGTAAATGGCTTTTTCATTGGCTTTTGGCTATTGGCTTTTCAATTTGGTCAAACAGCCAAAAAAAGTGTTTGGTTATTGGCTTTTTGGTTGGCTGAAAAGCTGGCTTTTAAGCCAAAACAAAAAAGCTGCCTAGAGCAGTTTTTTGGATTGGCTTTTGGCTTGTTTGCCCACAAACTCTCTAGCAAACAGCCAACAACCACAATTAAATTTGCCAAACACTTTTGCAAACAGCTGGCTTAAACAGCCAACTTTAAAAGCCAATACATACAACCAATGCTTCCAGCCAGTCAAACAAGCCAACCAAACCAGCCAAAAGCCAACAGCCAATAGCCGATTGCCAAACAACCCCAAAGACATGGAAGAAGTATATGCTAGCCACATCCTGTACTAGAGATTCACTCACCCCCTAAGATACACATATTCTCACCACGATTTTGCTTGGTTTGCTATGAAGAGTGTCAGTACACCAGGTACAACTTACAAGTATGGTTGAAAAGAGGACTTGGGCTCATATAGGGTGTTAACTCCAGACTCATAACCAAGCATATTGCTTGATTTAGTGGTAAGCTTTGATTATACAAGCATAAGGTTGGAGATCAGACAACACAAGAGTTACTTTTGGAGTAAAATTTTTGCTTCTATAATTGGATTGGGTTAAACTGTAAAAAAAGTTCCTGTCTAGTCCGACACTTCCATTTTTTTTTTGGACAGCAGGACGGGCACTTCATTTTATCAACCTTAAAAATGAAAAAAATAAACGGATATTTCACCGGTAACCTTTGAATTTTGCGAATATTTACTGGGTACCTTCGCAGTTTCTAAAATGCACAAGGTTCCCCGGAAGTTTTGATAAATACTCAGAATACCCTTAATGACCAACGATCGTCAATTCCGTCAGTCATTAAGGCTAAATCAACGCCTAACTAACCTAATTATTATTAATTAATCCTAATTAACTCTAAGTAAACCTAATTAACTCTAATTGAACCTCATTAACCTTAGTTAATTAAATCCCCACTACCTCCTCCTCACGTACCAGCCACCCCAACCACCGTCATGTATAATGTGAAACTAATTGTTAGAATCGGGCTATCTACAAAATAAGAGGTCATGGTTTCAAGGCTTTTCTGGCAAAATTTTTTTCATCAGTTTTTAAGAGAATGTCATGTTAGCGTATTTAATGTCATGTTGGATACAATGTAATAAGAGGTGAGTTGGGGGGACACATGACGGTGTGCAATTTAATAATTGATAGACTTAGGATTTATTTGTATTAAAAAAATATAATTTGCAAATAAAGAGATGTGATTTGGTGGTATAACAATGACGTTGTTAACTAAATAGTTAGGGGATGAAATCGTATTAAACTATTTTTTTGGTAGATTAGAAAACAAGTTGTCATGTTAGAATATGTAGAGCTATGTCAACATTTGAGTTTGGTGACAAATGGCGGACGTCAAGTGTTCCTCACACGTTTTAATAATAATATACTTCCTCCGTTTCACAATAAGTGAAACACTTTTCTTATTTGTTAGAACATGTCACATAAAAAAATTCACTTTTATGTGTGTTGCTTAATCTTTTTATATATTTACAGATAAACATTTAAGGTTTACTTTTACAATTTTTTCATACACTAACTTTTTGTAAGCATACTTTAAATTTCCTATTGCCACATGAGTTTTCACGCTAAAATAACAATCTCTTTTCACCATCCACTCCGATTTTTAGGCAAAGAAAAAGAGAAAAGTTATGTGAGGTCTTGTTAGATTTTTCTTGATTATATATTTCGAAAATATCAACTTTTGTTAATTTTTACTAAAACATAATTAGAGGTATTTAATGGTAATTTTTGCATAGGTAAGCGTGAAAACTCATGTGGTATTGCAATAGAAAAAGAAAAAAGAAGTAATAGTTATTGCATCAGGCCCCCTCGATTTCAAAATATCAATTTTTTTATGATTTTTGCACATGTGCATACTATATTAGAGATTCTTTAATGGTTTATTTTGTGCATAAGCAAGCATGAAAACTCATGTGTTATTGCTATAGAATAAAATTAAAGGAAGTAATAGTTGTTGCATCAGACCGTTTTCTACAAGAATTTGCGAAAGAGATCGTATTGTGTCGGACTCGTCCGACACAATATTCTCGTCGGACGACTTCACTTGAGTTTCAGGTAGTCTTCATTTTTTTCAGGTAGTCTTCATTTTTTTCCAGTTAGTCCATTATTTCTTTCAGTTGGACTTTGTTTTGTTTCAGTTGGTCCATTCTTTGTTTCAGTTGTCCATTATTGTTTCAGTTGGTATACATATTACGAAACAAAGTCCAACTGAAACAAAACAAAGTCCAACTGAAACAAAAACAATAACCAACTGAAACAAAAACAATAACCAACTAAAACAAAACAAAGTCCAACTGAAACAAAAACAATAACCAACTGAAACAAAACAAAGTCCAACTGAAACAAAACAATAACTAACTGAAACAAAAACAAAGTCCAACTGAAACAAAACAAAGTCCAACTGAAACAAAACAAAGTCCAACTGAAACAAAACAAAGTCCAACTGAAACAAAACAATAACGAACTGAAACAAAACAAAGCCCTGGTTTTCCTCCAAGCCATATTCATCTTGCTTTACCATAATGTCTTAATACATGTCTTCTTCCTTCTTGCTCGAAGACATTTTCAATGCCTCATTTGTTAAGCGTTGCTGAGGAGTCGTCCTTTCTATCACCTTCTTGAAATCTCTTGTATATATCTCCTTTGTAAAATTTTCTTGTTCTAGCCACAAGAATTAATGACACAAGTGCAGTAAAAAATGTAGCAACCGCGATTATTATGTAGGCTAACTGGTAGCACTTAACTCCAATGCAGTGCAACTCTTCCCCTTCCTTCCGAGTGAGCCCCAATGCCTGGAGTTGGCATTGAAAATGTCTTCGAGCAAGAGGGAAGAAGAAAGCTTGCTCTGAACTGTCGTTTTGTATCTCTTGGAAAACAACATCGATAAAATTGTCATTTATGCCTACCAGATTAGAGTCATTGGACATAAAAAACATACAATTGCCCCAGAATTAAAGGGAGACAGACTATGTTGTTGACGCATTTCTCGCGAGACGTTGAGTGGGAAGATGACATGGAGGATTTGGCTTATGCAAACCTAGGCCAATAATGGTTTTGATGTATTGGGCTCAGCCCGTCCGACGGAAAGTGTTGGGTCAGACGGTCTGACCCAATACTTTCACTTTGCGAAAAATGCAATCTTTTTAATTAGAAGGTGTAATTCATGAAATAACCAAGTTCTCTATTTATTCATAAATACCTGTTGATGATTAAATGCATGGTCTTTACTCTTGCATGCATATATACCCCCCTTTCCACCTCCAAAACCTAAACCCAACCCCTCACGTATACACATAGATCTTTACATCTCACCTTCTATCCTTTCTCTTGCAATGGATAACCGAGTAAACCAATCCAGTGACAAAAAATCTACTCTTTCTAGCTTCTTTGATGAAGAAATTACAGAAGATCAATCACCCAGCTTTCAACACCTCTCTAACCCGCTCCATCAAAACTTTTCCCCTCGCCGTTATGGCCCTCATTTCAACCCTGATTCCTCACCATTACTGTCTCAAAGCCCAGAATCTTCCTGGTCTCCTTCTCCTCCATTGACCCCTTCCCAACCTTCCCTTCTCTACTGTTGCATCTCCTCTCTCCGCCGCGATGGCGACATCTACTCGGTCGCTGTGTCCGGAGACCTAGTTTTAACTGGCTCGAGTAGCCGTCGAGTTTATGCATGGCAGTCACTTGACTGCCATGCAAAAGGCTACATACAAGCCCGGTGTGGTGAAGTTCGAGCCATGCTAGCTTATGATGACATGCTCTTCACTTCACATAAAGATCACAAACTTAGGATATGGAATTTGAGGTTCTTTAATGGTAACTTTAGGGCTAGAAAAGTCATTACCTTACCAAGTTCTAGCCATTTCAAGAACTTCATATGTAGGTCAGTTAGCCCACCACATAGGTTAACTTCTAAACCAGTTAACCCACAACATAAGGACATTATCTCTTGCATGGCATACTACCATGTTGAAGGGATATTATATACTGGCTCATTTGATAGAACTATTAAAACCTGGAAGTTAACTGAGAAGAAATGTGTAGACTCCTTCATAGCTCATGGAGATCATATTAATGACATGGTAGTCAACCAACAAAATGGCTCTCTGTTTACTTGTTCATCAGATGGGACAGTAAAGATGTGGTTTAGGGTTCATGGGGAAACCTGCCATGTTCTTGTTAAGGTATTTAGTTTTCATACTTACCCTATTTATGCCTTGGCTTTAGGTACGTCACCTTCACAAAGAAGCTTCTTATATTCAGGATCTTCAGATGGATGTATAAATTTCTGGGTGCAAGAGATGTCTACCCACTACAATCATGGCGGAGTACTAGAAGGGCATCAGTTTGCTGTTCTTTGTTTAGTTGCCCTTGAGAATTTGGTGATCAGTGGATCTGAGGATGCGACAATTCGAATTTGGAGGAGAGACAAAGCAAGATTTAGTCATGAGTGTCTTGCTGTTCTTGAAGGGCATAGAGGGCCTGTGAGATGCTTGGCTGCTATGTTGCAGGACGAGGTTGGGACGAGTTTCTTGGTGTACAGTGCTAGCTTGGATCAAACGTTTAAGGTGTGGAGAGTTAAGCTGCTGAGAGAAGTGAAGAAATCTTCTGGAAATCATAGCATTGGAGATGATGATATAGAAGATGCTAATTACGTAGGGTGTGAAGCAAGCCCTGTGTTGTCGCCTTCATGGGTGAAGAAGAAGCTTCAATGTCGCAGTGTTGGTAATTAGTTTGTTTAATTATGACTTTCAGCCTTTCAGGTGTTGTGCGTTAGTAGTATTATTATAGGAGTAAGTTGGAACATCATCGTAGGCCTTTTATCAGCGACTTTGGTAGAATTATGAATATTTTATGTTAGCGCTAAGCTTGCAAGTTTTTTCTTCAAGGAAATATGTACTCCATCTATCATGTATTTTCAGTCTACTTAATATTTGTATTCCACTTACATATTATATCAATAGTGGCTCTAGTATTGGCAAATACCGAGGATAAATTATCGTCTCATACCATCGAGCTATCGAGATCAATATTTTAGCGTTAAAGTTGTAACAATAATAGGTTAATCTATATGCATATCAGTTGTAGTGACTAGTGTAGTGTATATAAAGGGGGTTTAGTCATCCAAATCAAAGCCAAGGGTATTTTGTTTTCCTACCTCATCTGTTTCTTTTTAGATGCTACATTTTTTAAAGGGTTTTTTTAACTAGGTACTCATGTGATTTTTTAAAATTCATGAGGTACCCTTGGTTTAAAATAATGCACTAGGTACCCTTACTTTGGGGGTGAAATGCACGAAATGCCCTTATGGACTAACGGTGTTAAGTTTCCGTTAGTCATTAACCCTAATTAATCATTCTAACCCTAATAAAACCCTAATTAGCCTAATTAACTAACTAAATTCTAACTTCTAACCCTAACCCCCTAATTTCAAACCCTAACATAACCTTAATCCTCCGAACTTCAAACCCTAACCTCACCACGACCTCCTCTCCCCCTCCCCAACCCCCACCCCCACCTCCACCTCTCTAGCCCCGCAGCAGACCCTACCCCACCTCCACTGCCTTCCCCCGCAACACCCTTTTCCCCCCCACCACCCTAGTAGGCCCCCTACCTCGCAGCCCCCTCCCCCTCGCCCTCCCCCAGCACCCCCGCATCAACGTCGCGTACGCATTCTCCTCCCCCCTTCTAGGTTGTCGGGCCTACCGGTGCAGCGTCGCCGGTGATGCATCACCCTACCTCGCCGATCTCGCTTAGTCTGGACCCTTGTTTCTCCTCTCTTTTTCCTCCTCTGTTCTTGTTTCTTGCCACTGCTACCTCGCCGGTTATTGCCGCTAGTATTGCTACACCCTTGGTGGTGGTGGTGCCTCCATTCCGTGGTGCTGCCGTTGCTGACTTGCTGGTCTACGCGTAATAAGTGGGGGTTGACTAGGAGAGAGAAGGTAGAGGGAGGGGGGCTAGAAGGGTGACGGTGGGTGGGGAAATCACCGGGGGAGGGGGGCTGCTGCAGGGGGTGGGATTGTGGGGAGGGCGGCTGCGGGGTTGAGGGAGGGCAGGTACGGGGGTAGGGGAGGGCAGCTACGGGGGTAGGGGAGGGGGGGTGCTGCAGGGGGTGGGATTGTGGGGAGGGCGACTACGGGGTGGGGGAGGGCAGCTATGGGGGTGGGGGAGGGCAGCTACGGGGGTGGGGGAGGGTAGAGGCGCTGTGGTGGTTGGATAGTTACGGTTTAGGGGTGGGGGTGAACTGTTAGAGGATTAGGGGTTAGGATTAGGGTTAGGGTTTTAGGGTTAGAGTTAAAGGGATTAGATGGGTTAATTAACCCTAATGACTAACGGAATCTTGACGTTGTTAGTCATTAAGGGCATTTCGTGAATTTTATTGAAATAATAAGGGTACCTGATGGATTTTTTTAAAACCAGGGATACCCCATGAATTTTGAAAAACTACAGGGGTACCTGGTGAAAAAACCGTTTTTTAAACCGTGAACTTCTAGGCAATTTTTGTAGAGGAGAGAGATAGACAGAAAGAAAAATGAGGACCCATGTGATATGAGAAAGAGAGAGAAATTATTCACAAAAAATAAATTGATGCATCTAATTTGAAACACCTCTTTTCGAAAAGTGTAGCATCTAAAAAATGGAGGAAGTACGATAATTTGGGAGAGCTAAGACACTGTTTTCTTGGGCACAATTTTAGTTCAGCTCAGTTTAATTCAATTTAGTTACTTTCCTTTCATAGTTCAATTCAATTTAGCTTAAAAAAACAGGATCGCATGGCTTGTTTGGTTCACCTTATCTTCAGTCTATATCAGAAATAATAAGTTCAGATAAGTTCTGATAAGATCTAATAAGTTCAAATAAGTTTGGCTAACAAAAATAAGTAAAGTAAGATTTAACACTCTCACAAAATAATGTCTAACAAATTTAGTTAAACAAACATACTAAAAAATAAGATCTAACACTCTCATAAAATAAGCAAAATAAAGTTGAATAGAATAGGGCCAAAACCTTGACGTGTATGCAATTTATTTTTACTTTGAAGGATCTGTTGTTTACCCTTTTCGATAATGAGTTATCTTTTCCACTTTCCAATAATATATGAACACCATTTTCGTCTCTATTTTTGTCTGTTGTCACAGGTGTGCATGTCCTAATATATCAATTATCGTGCATCTTTCTTGTGTTAAATATCAGAAGAGGAGAATATGAGAATGTACAAAGATCCATATCTAATGCACATATGTGGAAATCAACTAAAAGTAAGTATAAATGGATGATACCGTGTGATAATTTTCAAATTGGAAGTGCTCTTTTATCCTACCCTCACAGGCCACAGGCACAGCTGTTCTTGCACCATCAATTTGTGGAATTGATGCACTAGTACAGCACAACAGCAGCGATCAAGCAATGCATCATGCATGTACTACTATTACTTATTAGTCTACTAGCTAGGTAACGGTTGGCTGTATTACTGTTAATAGTATATTAACATAAACTTCCCTCCTAAAGTTATTGCTATTTAAAAACTTGTTGCAGTCTTTTACTCCATATATAGTGTTTTCAGATCATAATACGTACCGATGCATTTTACTCCATATATATATTGAATTTATATCATGATGCTATGTCTCTGTGATTTCGTCCTTCAATTTGAAAAGTCAAGAAACATTATGTATGCTCATTGATAGTTTTAGTCATATACTCATATAAATATCATTGAATATACACTCGGAGAGTCGGAGTATACGCGGAAGCCATATAATAATGATGTGCAGGTGTCACTGTGTCATCTCGCTCTATATTGATCTGGAAGCCTACAAAACAAAAGGTACATCTGATATTATTTTTGAGTAAGAAAGTACTGCATCTTTAATATTGTCAGCCACTTGTTTATGTTTGTGGAGTATAGCTTACAACTTTCACATCTGAATTTGCCTTAGGGTTATCCAGAGCAGATGGATTGAGCGTCACATGTGATATATCAGGTTTCAAGTTCAAGACTTGATGTCATAACAATGTGTATATGTGGTAGTTGCTCCCTCCTCACCCTCTAGACTAAACTGGCTACATAATTGTGGGTTTCACCCATGTAACTCGAGATTTACCATTCACTAAGTGAGTGGGTTCCCGTCACCAAAAAAAAATTGTCATAGGGTTGAAAAGAATGTCTCTAACAAAGGTATATTAGTAATTTTATAGGTTGAAAATACCATACTAAAGTGAAGTTGATACCAAACATTTTGGTACCAAATCAAATTGGTACCAAAGTTACACTTTATAGTAACAACTTCCGCACCAACTTTACAGTGATTTGGTAATAACTTACACTTTTTTGATACTCAGACCTATGAAATTATTTTGGTGTGCTTGTAGGAGTTCATTTTGGATTCTAATAATGAGATGACAATCCAACCTCTGTGTAACTTCATCTTGCTTAGGTTACAAGATTTTGTTTTGTTAAGGAGGTGGCCGGAAGGATTTGGGTGGTTATATCTAGATATCGAGCGAGAGAAGAGAGAAATAAGTATCTATCTTGTAAGAGATCTTAGGAACAAGTAGAAAATTTGTTGAGAGGTGACACTTTTGTATATTATTTTACTAGGTAATGTTGGAACATTTATAGCTAAATGTGCCCGTTGATGATATGTGATGATTATGTCTCGATATTGTGGTGTGATGAAACATAGTGAAAAAGAAGGAACATGAACAGGATTCCAAATAAAAGAAAAAAAAAGGTTATCACATACGAACTTATCTTATAGTTAATTGAATTTATCTTTCTCCTTTAAAAAAAGAATAGTTTCATTTATCAAAAATTATTAAAAGAGACGGTCTAATTTTAATATAAAAGTAGACTTTCTTTTACAAAACGAACTCTTCATTTATATATCAGTCTATAAGTTAAATTAGTCAAGTAAGTTAAATCGAATAAAGCAATTTTTTAGAATAGTTTAATCTCTCTTTCTCATTAAAAAAAAAAAAAAATCCGTTTGTCCCGCCACACCATATAGCAAATGGGAGTAATATTAAGTATGGATCCAGCCGTGGGAAATGCTGGCCTTACTAAGGAGAGGGAGGATATCTTTTTTCTAATAGTTATAGACTAACAGGATAAACAAATGAAAGGTTTAGAGAAGTTTCAAAGAAAAGAGAGATGGGAACTAGGAAGGACCCATCAATAATATCCACGATAGGGCCGGCTATCAACGCAAAAATGCAAACAGACTAAAATCACATAATCTCTAAGAGGGCGTTTGGTTCATTAAGACTTAAGAGGAAAGGAAAATGATATGAGGAAGGATTACAAGGAAAATTGGAAAGGATTTTCCTTTAATTAATTTTTTTTTTGATTAGGAACATCAAGTGGAATGGAATATTATTATTTTTATACCATCTTTAGTATTATTATGATTAAAATAATAAAAAATAAATATAAATATAGTAAATAATAATAATAACTAATAAATAATATAATATTAATAATAATTAATAATCAATAATAAAAATTAATGATAATAATAAAACTGCTAGATAGATAGTTTTTCGAAAGATGTGAACCACGAGTGGTGATGGTGGTTGGTTCATCTTCGAGGCGGGTGAGGATGCATTAAGAATCGGACCACCTTTTCTTATCGAGAACCAACTATTATCCCCAGAATAAGATAGATTCATATCGGATAGAAAGAGGTTGATAAGAAGCTCTTTCAAAATGGACTATTTATCCCTCTGTTAGAGGTGTTCCGCGAAAATTTCTGCGATCGAGTAAATATATAGTTTTACGAACGCGAATCGAAATGAAAAATTGTTAGATATGAATATGTTAAATACCTATGACTCGATTGGCGAAATAATATCTCTCTCCCATATAGCATGTTTTTTCTACCGACACAAAAAGAAAATATTTTGCTGTGAATGAATAAGATATTGTGGAATTGTCTATACGTAAAATTATAACTATTGATACTAGCCTTTTTCATATAAAATAAATAGTAATAATAATGAATAATGAATAATAATAATAAATAATAGTAATAATTAATAATAATGATAATAACCCATAAATTTATTTATTAATATTATAAATAATAATAATAAATTATTAATGAATAATAATGATAAATTAATGAATAGTAACAATAGTAATTAATAATAATGATAATACATGATGAAAATAACAATCATAATAACAATAATTATTAATCAATAATAATAAATATAAATAATAAATAATCATAATAATAATTAATAATAAATAATAATAATAATCAATTAATTATAATAATTAATAATAAATAATAATAAAAACTAATAATAATTCATAATAATTAATAGTAATTTATAATAATGATAATGAAAATAATAATAATTTATAATAATGATAATGATAATAATAATAATAATAATAATAGAATAATAATAATTATAATAAAAAATAATAATAACAATAATAACAATAAATAATCACAATAATAATATTAATTAAAATAACAACAACAATAATATTAATACTAACCACTCGAACAATAATAATAATAATAATCTTAATAATAATAACTAGAAAAATGTTAATAATAATTATTATAGTAATAGTAATAGTAATAGTAATAGTAATAGTAATAGTAATAGTAATAGTAATAGTAATAGTAATAGTAATAGTAATAGTAATAGTAATAGTAATAGTAATAGTAATAGTAATAGCAATAGCAATAGTAATAGCAATAGCAATAGCAATAGCAATAGTAATAGTAATAGTAATAATAATAGCAATAACAATAACAATAACCACAATAATGAAAATAACAATAACAATATTAACAGTAACAATAATGGTGGTGCTTGTATGGTAGAGGATATAAGGTAAACTCAAACCTTTGGGGTTGTAGGAAATCAATCTAAGGGGAAGTTAAAGGGGTTTTGGTTTGAAAACAATACTAGCCAAATACTCACAAAGACAAACAAGAAACTCCACAATTAGAATTTTTTTCTAGAGTCCCTTCCATAGGGTTTAGTTAGTGTAGCGAATTCAGAGGCGAGTCATGAACCCTACCTAGCGTTGACTTACGAATTCCATTAATTTTCTCCTCAATTTTCGGTAAATTTTATCATCATCTTCACGTAGATGGTTATTGAATTGATTAAGGATTGGGAAAAAATAAAGCTGGCGGAGGAAGAGGTGAGTATTATAGGCAATCACATCGATGATCTTGCACACGAACATGAGGCCAAAATTTCTCTCGTTTTGGCTGGTAGACTTCATACGAACAAGCCTTTCAATGCAGAGGTTATGCTGAAGAAAAATTCAATCTATTTGGCGTATTTATGAAAAGATCTTCGTGCGTACCATGGACACAAACTTATTTATCTTGCAATTCTACAATAAGGAGGATAAAGATCGGGTCTTGGATGGGTGTCCTTGGTTATTTGACAACCAGGTCCTGCTACTTAAAGAGGTACATAGTGATCAAAACCCATCTGAAACTTCTTTCTAGTGTTCGCCTTCCTGGATTAGGGTGTTAGATGTCCCTTTTGGGAAACAAACTGATATGATGGATCGTGAAATTGGGGAGACCTTAGGGGGTTTTGTTGAATTTGATAACTCTAATCCCCTAGGGTGGGAGGAGTTTATGAGGATAAAAGTTATGCTTGATCTGGGTAAACCCTTGCACAGAGAATTAAAAATGAGAGTGTCAGGTTACACAACTAAGTGGATGGACATTAAGTACGAGCGCTTGCCAAATTTTTGCTATTATTGTGGTAGACTAGGCCAAGTTGATAGGGACATCTCTATTCAGGGTTCCTCTGACTATAATGTAACTGAGATAATATATCAATCTGACCCTTGGTTGTGTGCTTCACCCAGACGTAGATGTAAAACGACAGCTCATAATTATGAAAAGGAGAAGGTGTGGCTGCGAAATCCGGGCCATGACAAGCAGGGATGAGTGTGGCGCTATGATGATTCGAGAGTGATTAAGCTTGGTCCCCGTAACATTGCTAGGAAAATTATGTTCCTGGTTTCTCCTAGAAGTCCCTCGAGAAGTGTTGAGGAGAAGAGTGGAGGTCTCAAATTAGTAGGAGAGGGGCCAAAGCCCTGAAGATGACGTGGAGCAGGTAGGAGATGTAGGTTCGGGGGGTCAGAAGCTTTTGGAAGAGAAGAAGTCTGATGTGAGCCAGGATGTAGGGGGTCGGAGCTGGTTGGTTCTCACTTCTCAGGTAGGTCAGGAGTCTGGGCTGGAAAACCAAACTCAACCGGTTCAAACCATTGTTGGGTCTCAAAAAAAGAGGGGTGGGAAGTGGAAAATACTGGCGAGAAGTGGTTCGAAAAAGGTGGATAGTGTGGTGGGGGTTGAATCAAAGGAGGGGAAAAGGAAGAGTGAGGGGCAGTTCGAAGGTAAGGCTTGGAGTCTGAATAAGAAAGCTTGTGTTCATGTCGCGATGGTTGACTTTGATGATATATGGCGGAGGCTGGCGAGGACCAGTCCCGCAAGGAGCCATGAGTCTCTTAAATCTCAACTGTAGGGGGCTGGGAAACCCCTCTGCAGTTGATAATCATCGAGATCTAATCCGAAGGGAGGGCCCGTCTGTGGTTTTCTTGTCTGAAACAAAGCTTAGTAGTAGTGAGTTTAATAGGGTTCGTGAAAAATTAGGTGATTTTGATGCTCTTGTTGTTGATAGTGTAGGGGGTTCTTGAGGTCTTACTATGTTATGGAGGAAGGATGTTTCTCTTTCTTTACGTTCCATGTCTGTTCACCACATGGATATTTGGGTGGAGGAGGGTTTTTTGAAGAATGACTAAAGGCTTACGGGTTTTTATGGGTGGCCGGAAGTCCACAACCGCCATTTGTCTTGGAGGTTACTAAGGAAGTTGACGACTTAGATTGAGGGTCCATGGGTGTGTCTAGGTGATTATAATGAGATTTTGAGTGATAATGACAACAAGGGGGTAATGACAGAGCTCGATGGCAGATGGATAATTTTCGGGAAGCGGTTGGTCATTGCAGGTTTCAGGAGCTCTCTTTTTCAGGGTACCCGTTTACGTATGACAATGGGAGGGAAGGTGAGGATAACCTCCAATGCAGGCTTGATCGGGTCTTTGTAAAATGTTCAATGGCGTGAACTCCTTAATAGAGCTCATATCATTCATCTTGATCGTGAATCCTAAATCCTAAGACTGTTGAAACAAAAATTAAATAAAAAAAGGAAAAAAATGGAGATCTGGAATGCTGAAACGAAAAAAAACAGGAAAAAAAAATTGCTAACCTAAAACAATGAAAATTTACAAACCGATCTACAAAAAACGATAAAAAAAAATGAAAAAAAAGGCTGTTGAAACAAAAATTACATAAAAAACGAAAATTTACAAACAACCTGGTGCGAACAAAAATTTACAAATGGTGAGGAACGAATGAACCGACGAAGGAACGAATCTGGTTGTTGGTTGTTGTTGTGCGAACGGCCGACACGCGTCTGGCGGACTAATGAATCGATGAACAAACAAATCTGGCGAACGAACGAAGGAATCGTGGTTGAAATGAACGATCGACGCTCATGGTTGAAGACGGACAAACACGAGAGGATGAGAGGGTTAGAGGAGGAGAGAAAGAGAGAGGAGAAGAGGAGAGGAGAGAGAGAGGAAGAGAGGTGTGCGTGAGAGAGAGAGGGGGGAGAGAGGCGTGAGTGAGAGGAGAGAGAGGAAGAGAGGAGTGCTTAAAAGCCTAGGTAAATTATTTTATTATTAAATTTAAAAGCCTATTGCTGCGGTTTTTTGTAGGAACCACAACAATAGGTTCAAATAATAATTTTTTATATTATTTTAATATATTGCTGCATTTTTTGGCAAGAAACCGCAGCAATATGTTTGGTCAGATAGTAAAAAAATTTCAAAAAAAATTCGTCCAAACCATATTACTGCGATTTTCGGGCGAAACCGCAACAATATGGTTATTTTCTATTTTTCCTTTTGCTTTTTACATTATGTATTGTTGCGTATGGGTAAAACAGCAGCAATAAGCAATCATTCTACTAGTGTCAGCCAGTTTTGATAAGACAATTGTTTCTTTTAACAAGGGTGTGAATGAGGGAGGAAGACAAGTTGTTGTTCAGGTGTTGGGTGTTAAAGAAGTGGATGTGCATGATCATTATTTGGGGTTACCTATAGTTATTACATAGGGGATTAAGGAAAAGCTATGGAAGAAATTGCAAGGGCGGAAGGGTTTAATTCTTTCTGAAGCTGGTACGGAGGTTCTGATAAATGCAGTGGCCCCGTATCTCCCTACCTATGTGATGAGTGTATTTAGACTTCCTTCCTCGTTTTTTGATGAAATTAGGTCCCTGATATCTTATTTATGGTGGGTTCAAAAGCAAGGTGAGCGCAAGATCCACTCGCTTGCTTGGAAGAAAATTTGTTTGCCAAAGAATGAAGGCGGGTTGCGGTTCCGCGATTTGAAACTGTTTAATTGGGCCTTACTCAGAAAACAAGTGTGGAGATTATATAATCACCCGCAGTCACTAGCAGCTATGATGTCGAAAGGTAAATATTTCCCTAATTTCTCCTTTGATGAGGCGGTATTTGGTGATAGTCCTAGTTATACTTAGCGGAGTATTTATGAAGCTAAATGGGTTGTACGAAGAGGGTGTAGATGGAGAGTTGGTGATTGCTTGAATATCAAGGTGTGGTTTGACCCGTGGATTCCAGACACTCAATCGAGGTGTGTTTATCTCCTAGAGTTAAAGGTGGGGAGAATATGTTGGTGAGTGAGTAAAAGGTGGAGGGGTGTACGGTGTGGGATGAAGTGAATGTGCGTGAGCTCTTTCTTCTTTTTGAGAGTGAGCGTATTTTATCTATTCCTTTAGTGATATGAAACCTTCGGAAAAGCGGTGTTGGAACTTGGATAAAAAGGGGATTTAATTCGTTCGGTCTGTCTATCATGCTATCTTTGAGGACTCGTGCATTGAGCTTGGTTCTTCCTTCTCACATCAAGGGGATAAAAGTGTATGGAATGTTGTGTGGAGCGCCAAGGTCCTTCCTAGAACAAAAGTATTTTTCTGGAGGGCTTGCCATGACATGAGGCTTTCCCCACCAAGGCAGGGATGCATATTCGTGCGTCGAGCATTGATGAGACGTCCGAGCTGTACGAGGCTTCTATGGAATGTGGGCAGCATGCTTTGCTGGGTTACGCGTTTGCTGCGGGTGTGTAGGAAGCTGCAGGTTTGTCCTAGCTGGTGGAGCACCAAAGATCGACCTTCCTTGAAGTGGTACTAGAGATCTTTTGCCAGTTGGATGGGGAGATGAAAGAGTGAGTAATGGTTTTGTGCTGCGCGATTTTGGGGTAATAGAAATCGATTGATTTTTTAGAATGAAAGGGAGTCACCTAGAAAAGTGGTGGAGTATGTGTCGAACCTGATGTTGGAGATGGGGAGCGATAAAAAGGAGGGGACGCCGAAGCCTATTCTTAGTCGTTGGGTTGCTCCTCTAATGGGGAAGGTGAAGGTGAATGTTGATGGTGGGGTGCTCAAGGAGGTAGGGAGTGGGGATTGGTGTTACGATTCGAAGTAGTGAAGGAGAGTTGTTTGTGTGTGCGGTGTATCAAGGCTCGGATGCTGGGATCCTAGGTTATTGGAGGCTAATGCAATCTTGTTTGGTATGCAGCTTGTTTTGGAGTATAATTGTGCGGATATTGTGGTTGAAAACGATAGCTTGGGGGTGATTAAAGCCATCAAATGCAAGGAAGAAGGAACTAGGATCTTTCATTTAATTTTAGATAATATTATTGATTTAGCTAAATCTTTTAATTCATGTTTTTGGTGTTTTGTTGGTAGAGTGGGTAATAAAGTGGCTCATTCTCTTGCCCATCTCCCTCCTTGGGATTGTTGGTAGAGTATGAACTAGGATCCTTCTTCAATTGTAGACTTGGTGACAAATGATTTGCAGCTGAATGAGTAGTGTTGGCTCCTCTTTGGAGACCTTCCCTTCAAAAAAAAAAGGAAAAAAGAAACTTCATTCAATTTTTTTTTAAACCCCAAAACCAAACGCTCCAAAATTTGAAGGTCCGATATTGCTAGAGACTAGCCGTTATTTTTAAAAAAAAACACATGGACCATCTGCATTGTTTTTTTTTTTTTTTTTGTCTTTTTATCCATATGAGACATGAAGGCAATACAAAGTATAAAGAAAGAAAATTTCAAAAAAAAAAAGTATAAAGAAAGGAAGGGAGAATTGGGAGTTCACTCATGGTGCACCTGGGTGTACCATGAGCATGATACACCCAAGGGTATTTTTGTAATAAATTAGAACTTTAGGTGCTCATTTGACACCAAATTTGTTCATATGGGAATTTTGTTCATTTACTCATTTGCTCATTTTGCTCATTTGTAATAAAAGTGTTTGTTCATTTTCTTAAATGAGTAGAAATGTTTACTTATTTGCTCATTTGTTTATTTTGCTCATTTGCTCATTTGCTCATTCGCTCATTTTGCTCATTTGGAGAAAATAATCTTGGGGTGTACCATGAGCATGGTACACCCAGGTATACCATAAACATTCTCGGGAAGTGAAACCTGTGATATATCGTTCACGGTATCTAAATCTTAACTATCAGCCCAATAAATCTTTAATTGCAATATCACCACGCATTCCACACCAAGCGTGGATAACGTTTCCCAGAAAGATAATGTCTAATGTTTCAATATTTACTACTCTCTTTAATACTCCCTTCGTCCCATAATATAGTGCTTGCATTCCTCTTTGGGTGTCCCAAAATGTTGTGCCTATTTCTTTTTTTATCAATTTGTTTGGACTAAATTATCCTTCATTTCTACATAAAACTTTCCAAAATACCCCTACTTTCTTTTAAAATATGTGCCCCTATTTATTGTTTTACACCATTCCAAGGTATATTTATTGCTCTTTCATTTTATTTTAAAGGAAAAAGAAGAAAAAAACTAGTTCCAAGACAAAAATACCCAATAAACATTTACTTAAATATACATTTTTGTGAAATCCTAAAACTCTTTTCATTTTCCTTAATTCTTGTGAAAAATGAGAAGTGAGCACTATATTATGGGACGGAGGGAGTACTTCCTCAAATTTCTCTGGCTTTCTCTCCCCTTTTTTGACATCTTGCAATTTTTCATAATCACATTGCAATAAAGACTCTTTTCTGCTTCTCTACATCCTTCAATTAACTATGGTAGTCCAGATTTTAAAATCACCATCTAAGGCTATGTTCAGTTCACCTGAAATTTTCTGATCTGAACTTATCTGATCTGATCTGATCTGATCTGAACTTATTTTTTCTGATCTGATCTGATCTGAACTTATTTTTTCTGATCTGATCTGATCTGAACTTATTTTTTCTGATCTGATCTGATCTGATCTGATCTGATCTGATCTGATCTGATCTGATTTTTTCAACAAGATCTTATCTTTTATAAAATATATTATTACTATTATATTATTACTTTGTAAATCATTATTATGCAATACATTATAAGATATTCTTTATAGTGTTACTATTATTATCATTTTATTTCTATTACAACTTTTATACAACTTTTATTATTAATAATAATTATTATTATTATCATTATTATAAGAACAACAATAATAATTATAATCATAATTATTATTATTACTAAAAATAATTATATAACTCAAGTCATTATTTTATAAGAGCACTTATACAATGTTTCACACTTTCCCTTAAAAAAAAGTTTCACACTTGAGAAGTCGGCAAACTGAACTCTTTTTTTTCCATATAAAATAGAACAAGATATACAAACAACTATGACTTGAGCAAAAAATAAATAAATATCGTGCAACTTCAAATAGCTAGAGAGATTTGAAATTCGGTAGGAAGAGGTATACCGAATCTAAATTTATAATTTGTATCTCACACTTAGCTTATTTTGAAATGTAATCCGAACATAGTAGTTTCGTTATCATGAATTTGAGATATCATATTTTATATATTTCTTATTTTTGCGTCAATCTTATGTTCTTAACACGTGGCTTTTAATTTTCTATTATTTAATAACAACAAAATAACTTAATATAATAATACAATGACATTTATAATGGTAACAACAAGATTAATAATAATTACAATATTAATAATTAATAAGTACAACAACAACAATAATAATAATTTTTTGAACAAATGTACTAGTAAATAATAATACCCCTTTGTATTTTTTTTATCTTTGTCACTTAGAATCTTGACACTATTCACAATAAGAGATAATCTTTTAGATTTTTCTCAATATATAAGAAAAAATATAGTCATGTGGGGTCTTGTTTGATTCGTCTCAATGAGTACTTTATTAATATTCAATTATTATAATTTTTATTAATATGTAGTGAAAGATATTTAATAATAATAAGTTTTTAAATATAAGCATGATATGATCTGAACTGATCTGATCTGATCTGGCTGATCTGATCTGGTCTGATCTGATCTGATCTGATCTGAACTTATTTTTCTGATCTGATCTGATCTGAACTTATTTTTTCTGATCTGATCTGATCTGAACTTATTTTTTCTGATCTGATCTGATCTGATCTGATCTGATCTGATTAGATCTGAAATAAGCAAAAATAAGGTGAACTGAACATAGCCTAATATGAACAATTTCAGTTTTCGAAATTTTTCTGGAGAAGAAATAATCAGATCTTTATATCCTATTCTCCACACTCCAGTATTTTGTTTTTTCAGAAGGGGAAAAATCAGAGTCATTTATGATATCTAGAGACACCATTGTCGTCTTGTCGTATTTTTTGGAGCTTCCAATTATGAATTGACCAATATGATCTGTTTAAAGAAATCATTTATGTTTCTCCCCAGGCAACATTAATCAAATATATTGCTCAAAATTAAATACGGATTATTTGATACTCTATCCGTTTTTTTATTGCTACATTATTTGGAC
Organism: Beta vulgaris subsp. vulgaris; assembly: GCF_026745355.1. Lineage (NCBI taxonomy): Eukaryota > Viridiplantae > Streptophyta > Magnoliopsida > Caryophyllales > Amaranthaceae > Beta > Beta vulgaris. The sequence goes on from NC_079203.1 coordinate 45,582,246, forward strand.
ACACTTTTTAGATGTTTTTCAATCCTTAATATTTCTTACTTTCTGTAAAATCATAAAATCTTGATATTATGAATCTAATATATTAAGACGAAATTCATAAAATTACAAATGAATATATTTGTGCTTATAGAAAAATCATAACAATTGGTCAAAGTTGATAGTTTGATTTCCTAAAATGGAAATGTAGCAATTAAAAAACGAAGGGTAATCGTTAATACTTAGGGCCTGTTCTCCCAAACTTATTTTCAATTCAGTTTAATTAGTTCGGTTCAGTTTAGCTCTGGACAATACTTTTACTCTCACCTATCACTATTCATTTCATTTCAGTTCAGTTCAGCTCTGGACAATACTTTTACTCTCACATATCACTATTCATTTCATTTCAATCAGTTCAGTTCAATTCAATTCAGTTCAGTGCAGTTCATTTCAGTTCAGTTGTTTTATGTCGAAGAAAACAGGCCCTAAATACTTTATGCACATATTACTTTTTATAAATGAACCCACATTTTCATTTATATACTTACTTTATGGTCTTGTATAGCTGTATATCCTAACGTTGTTATGATTTGAATAAATATTCTAAACATAGAAAATTAAGATTCATAAAAACTATATTTTGAACACTCTACACTAATTGAAAAAAGCTCATCCGATTCGGTCAAATTAAAGTTTAGATCTGATGGTACCGGAACAGCTGGCAAAAATTAGTTAATCCAGTTGAAAACCTGATCAATTACTTACTAACTGATTCGATTTTCACGAAAAAACGGATCAGTAAGTGATTAACTGATTCGGTTTTTTGTGAAAACAGAATCAGTAAATCATTAAGTGATCCAGTTTCCACAGAAAACTGAATCAACTTTGTTTCTTATCCAAAAAAAACTCAAACCAACATTGCGCTCAACAAATGCAATTGCAACCAGAGAGGAGATTACGAGAGCATAAAAAGACGAAATATTCATTAAGAAATCAACAAATAAACGAAAATGAACCAAAATATTAAACGAAAACCCACTGAAAAATGTAATTCGAAACATACCCTATAATCGAAATAAATTACATAAGGACTAGATGTAAACGAATATCAACCAAAAAACAAATTGTTATGAAAATATAAGAGATCAAATATATAAATGAAAATAAAAAATAAATCAAACGGAAAAACTAGAGAAACTAAACTAAACTAAAGTAAATATAAATCAAACGGAAAAACTAGAGAAACTAAATTGTTATGCAGGGGTAATGCGTTAGAGTGGAGGGATTTGAAGAGGGATTCTTCGTCGATTTTGTTTGGGATTTTGGTTGGCGGCAAGGACTTCAGTGCCTTTGAGGAAGAGGGCAGTGGTTAATTTTAGGTTGGGGCGTGAGTTTTCCACCTGAGAGTGGCGTTTTGGAGGCGAAACCATAGTTTTCGATGTTGATGAGAGAGGAGGGTTGGGAACTCCTTCGTATATATTTGCTTTTCCGGGGCAGCGACGATGTTGTTTGTTGTGGAGGAAGCGTTTTGTGGTTGTTGGTGGCCGTAGTGAGGAGGGAGGGTGAAAGTGGTGGTGTGAGAATCAGAGAGAGAAGTTGAGAGGTGAACTTGAGAGTTAGCTTCGTTGGAGGTGAGAACACTAGTATAATAAATGCTTATTGATGCGGTTATTAAGTGGTGTATTGCGGCGTTTTTGGCCGCGCAACAATTAAGAGCGTAGCAATAGGTAATTAATATATTGCTGCGGTTTTCGACCGCCGTAATATTTTAACATATTGCTGCGATTTCTAGCGAAACCCGTAGCAATATATTTATTTTATATTTATTAGTATATTGCTACGGTTTCTAGGACAAACCGCAGCAATATACTATGTTTTATAATTAAAAATCAAGTATATTGTTGCGGTTTATAGTAGAAACCACAGCAATAGGCACTAGACAGGTAAAAAAAAAATTATTCTTAAAAAATAAAAAGAACAAGAAAAGAAAACAGTAAACATTCCTGACGAAACCAACATAAAAAAAACGAAGCTTCATAGGCAAAACAAACTATAACCAAACCAGATCTAAAAAATGAATCAGCATCAATAACCAAACCAGATCAAAAAAATGAAACAACATTAAAAACTAAAATTATTTTATTAAACTAAAATATGAACTCTGAGCTTAACATAATTTATTAAAAAATGGGAAAAAAAAAACACAAGATTTATACATCTAATCTAATAAAAATGATAAAAATGATAAATAAAAAAAAGGGAAAAAAACATCAGATCTAAACAAAGCAAGCGGCGAACTGTGAGCGACGGCGAGGTTTCGGACTATGAGTGACGGCGACTTGTGAGGTCTGCTGGCGACGACGATTTGCGAGAACACGAGTCAACGCCGGCGAACAGATGAAGAATGAAGCGCCGACTCTTTGAAGACGCCGGCGAGCAGATGAAGAACGAGGCGCCGACTTTTTGAAGACACCGGCGAGCAGGCGAACTGCGAGCGACGACGACATGAATGCGGGCGACGACAACATGAATGCGAGCAACGACGACGTGAAGACCTAGTGAGGTGCGAAGGAGAATGAGGTGAGTGAGGTGAGAAGGTGAGCGAGAATGAGTTTGGGAGGATGAGAGAGGTGAGAAGGTGAGTGAGGATGAGAGAATTAAGAGGCATGAGAGGAGAACGTGAAACCGCGCTCAACCTAACCCTGATAGTTTTAAGTATATATCAAGGACATATTCCTGCTGTTTTGGTCAGAAACCGCAGCAATATGTCTTGGTCAAACGGTCAAACTTTTTCAAAAGTTATCCGTGAAACTATATTGCTGCGATTTTCAGCTGAAATCGCAGGAATATGGCTATTTTATATTTTTTCTTTCTTTTTACGTGATCTATTGTTGCGTATGGATAAAACCGCAGCAGTATTACCGCAGCAATAAGCGATTTGTCTACTAGTGGAAGTGAGAAGTGAGAGGTGAGAGCTTGAGAGGCTTCGTGGGAGGTGAGAGGTAAGAGGTTAGGGTTTGATTTAAGTAAAGAGAACCTGTTAGAGAGAGATAGGGATTGTAAACGGTTTAAATGGGAAGGAGATGCAACAAGTGGGAGAATCGGTTGGGCCAAGAGGGAGTAGAGACCGAGCCTTATGATCTTTGGGTTAATAGGCTATAATAGACTAATCCGGTTCTCCTCCAAACTAGATCAGTTTATTAGCCCAAAAAATTACCCCCCAAATAAATACTGAATTTACTTATCCAATTTTGGGAGAATTATCGGATCAATCTGTTTGTGACATATAAGGTTTTTTCCACTAGTACTATATGATCTTTCTATTATTTTAATACATCTTCTTCCCACTATTAAAACATTAATCTCACATACTATCTCATTCAATAAATATTACATATACCATACTATTTTTATTTTTTTTGATGGGAACATATACCATACTATTTTATCTCACATCTATATGTATTTAGTCAGATGATACTTCACAATTTCCAATCAAATTTACCATTGAGACAAGGGAATATAAGCTATATTAAACTGAAGCAAAAGATTATAAACATGTATTTAAATTACCATGATCTATATGTCAATTTTAAAGAAAATTGATGCATTAATTTCGGTCCACGTCATATAAAAATCCTCGATCCGCCACTATCGTACAACTTAATAAGTGGGGAGGAAGGGCAGCAGAATCCTCTTTTTCAAATTACCTCTAGTAGAAATTACACCCTTAATCTTGAAGTTGGATAGTTGCTCTCTTTCCACTAATTGAAAGTATAGTTTTTCTTATCATGTAATCTCTGCATTTTCTAAAATTAATACTAGGAAAGTTCAGGAGATCTTTATCTGAAGAGTGAACCTTAAACCATCTAATTTGGAGTTAAATAATAAATTTACATCAGAATAAACATCCACATCTTGCAATCATAATTTATATCAGAATAAACATCCACTGATCCACATCTTGTGATCTTGCAATCAATGTCCCTCGAATAGTCGAATATCATCATGGCCCATTTTTAAGAGCTTCTTTTTCTTTTTTTAAGGGAATGATTATTTTGTGTATTTTGTGACTTACAATGGCCAGTTGTATATCCATTGTGTCTGACGAAGTCATGGAGACCATCATACAACACTAATATATGAAGATCAGCCAACCAAAATGGTACGGTTGATAGGGACATTGCTACACATATCCACCGGGTAGACAACTCACTACTAATAGAGGATTAAAAAAAGATTAATTATATTGAGTTGGATTCCATTACCACAACCCTCAACAATTCTTTATTAATGGTGGGTAATCTAGTCGGTGGGTAGACAAAGTTTTTTTCCTATTGATAGTTGATACCTGGTCTTTTAGATGGGCTAGTCAATAAAAAAGATATGGTTGAGAAATGAGGATCTATATGGAGATCTCCCATGCTTACATACGAGTATTTAATATTCATGACATATCCCTATTTATGCCTTGGTGTCACCAACTCAACATCATCACAAAACAGCTACCTTCTTAAGTTCAGCGTCTTGATGGATGTATAACAGTATAAGTTTCAGTTTTCTAGGAACAGATCATTTTAGTTATGGCGTGGTCGTACAATTACGGCCCGTTTGGTTAGATGTTATAAACGGTGGTACCTTGATTACTAGGGCATCGATTTGATGTTCTTCGTCTAGTTGCCTTCCGAAAATTGGTAGAGGTGATCATTTTGGCTCGGCCCGTTTTTGGGCCGGGTTTTGGGCAGAATTTTTCGGCCCGCGGGCCCGGCCCGGTCGTTTTTTTTTTGGGCGGGCTTTGGGCAAGCTAAAAACGACTTTTTAGTCTATTTTTTGGCCCGACCTGTTTTGGCCCGCAAAAGCCCGCTAAGCCCGGCCCGAAATAGCAGGCTTTGGACACAAAAATTCGGCCCGAATTTAGGCCCGGCCGATGGGCAAATTTTTTTGGCCGCGGCCCGGCCCATGATCACCTCTAAAAATTGGTCATTCAGTCGACATAAGGAGTGAGCAAATATTTGTCATGAGTGTTCTTCTACCAGAGGCATATTTGCTCGTGGAATTCCTTATCGTTTTCCCGAGGGACGATAATTACATATAAGTTTGAGGTACCTCCGCGCATATCACAAAAAACATATACTTTCTCCGTTTAAAAAAATATATTTCTTTCGAAAAACTCTCACAAAAAAGAAAATGAGAATTATTTCATATCTCTATTATATAAGCCGGGGGAGCTATGATGTCCCCTTTTGAAAATACCTTTTAACCCTTCATTCAATAAAAATACTTACCTATTAAGATTTTGAGATTTTTCTCAATCATAACCCTTCCTAATTAAAAAAATATATATCAAAAGAAGTTCAAAGTAGCTAAAATAAACTTTCATAAATTATGTGTAGTGAAAGAAAAAGTTTATGATTGAAGAACAAATTAACATAACTAAAGCAGTTTTCAAATCAGTTACAAAATCAAAGACATAAAATTTTAATTTTACCTAAACTTTGAAATGCAATAACAATACCAACATTTATTAACAAGTAATAGAAATACCAAAAAAAAACTTCTTCATCAAGTAATTTTTATATTTTATATTTACACCACATACATTTAATTAGAACTAATGATGATTGTAAATTACATTCTTCGAAATTACATTTAGATAAAATTAAATAGAGAATGTATTGTGTCGGACTTGTCCGACCATAATCTTTGGTCGGACGACTTTCAGGTGGTTCCAATTTTTTTTCAGTTGGTTTCAAAAAAAATTCAGTTAGTCTTAATTTTTTTTTCAGTTAGTCTTAATTTTTTTTCAGTTAGTCTTCATTTTTTTAATTTCCAGTTAGTCTTCATTTGTTTTCAGTTAGTCTAAATTTTTTTTAGGTAGTCTAAATGAAAGTAAGTTACCTCTAAATGAAAGTAACTTAGGTCTAAATGAAATTAACTTAGGTCTAACTGAAAGTAACTTAGGTCTAAATGAAAGTAAGTTACCTCTAAATGAAAGTAACTTAGGTCTAACTGAAAGTAACTTAGGTCTAACTGACACTAGTAGAAAAACGACGATTTGCGTCCCCTGATTTGCGTCGCACAAACACGGAAGTGACGCGAAAAACCTATTTGTGTCGCATACCAAAGAGCGTTCGACGCAAAACATCAACAACCGTATCAGGATACGACAAATATGTGTCGCACATACTGAGGGTGCGACGCATATTGTATTTGTGCGTCGCATTCTACTATGGTGCGACGCATATTCTGCGTCTCAGTGGGAGAAATTGAGGGTAATGTGCGTCGCACTAAGAGCTGGGTGCGACGCACAAAGGTAATCTGCGTCACACATACATAGTGTGCGACGCATATAGTCCACGAGGCCCACTACCTACCCTTTTTATTTCATAACCCTAGCATTATCAACGCCTCTCCCTTATCAGCGCCCTCTTAATTCAGCGCCCCCCTCTCTCTCTCTCTCTCAACTCAACCCAACCGCTTCTCTTCCATCTCCGTCGAACATCTCAAGGACTCCGCCGCTTCAAACACAAACACCGATTTTAGCGAACAAATCACTCATATTAACGACATTTCTTCTCAAATTCTTATCATATTGGACGATTTCATCAGCGAACGATTTCATCAGCAAATGATTTCATCAGCGAACACGATTTCATCAGCGACCGATTTCATCAGCGAACGATTTCATCAGCGAACACGATTTCAGCGAACGAAACGAACGAATCACTCTCTCGCTTTGACAGGTTCGAAGTTGTTTCAATTTTTAAATTTGATATATTTTTTCATTTTTCGATCTGATTTTCTTTTTAGTTTTCGAATCTGAAAATTCGTTTTTCATTTTCAGATCTGGAAAATAAAAATTTTGTTCATGCAAATGAAAATTAAAAACTCTGATCCTTTCGTTTTTATTTTTTATATCTATTTTTTTGTTTACTTTTTGGCATTTTTTGGGTTTATTTTCTGATTTAGAATTTACTTTTTAATTTTCAGATCTGGAATTGGTTCTTCTCGAAGTCGTCTCCCTCGAATACATCGAACCGTTGCAATGTTCCTTTTTAGATTCAGTTTTAATTTTTTTACAATGTAATTTGTTTTGTATATATTGTATATATTTTTTACATATGTTGTATTTGCTTGTATCAAATATTTACATATTAATGCAAAAATTCGATTGCTATTTTAAGTCCTATTGTGGTATTTGGTTTTGGGAATCATGTCCGAAGAATTATTTGTTTTGTGCGTTTTTATCTCTAGCAAGAACAAGATCTATCTGTGTACATCGGTCCAAAATACACAAAACCTCTATGCAGATCACTTCAGGCTTATTTCGGATTTTCTGTGCTCTTTTACAAAAATAAAAGCTGAAATTTAAATTAAAAAAAAAAACCAAATTTCAGTAATTTGCGTCGCATGTGGCATTTGGTGCGACGCAAATTACTGTTGTATGGGCTGCTGGATGGGCCATATGCGTCATATGTTGGGACATGGGCATCGCATATTACTGATTTGCATCGCACCGTATACAAGGTGCGACGCAAATAGCTAATATATCTGCGTCGTTTAGCATACGACGCAGATCAGGTCTGGGTCATCTGCGTTGAGGCCTGTGGCGTCGGACCCATGTCCGACGCAAATAGGCGCCTCACATTCGACGCAAATCGTCTATTCTGTACTAGTGTGAAAGTAACTTAGGTCTAACTGAAAGTAACTTAGGTCTAACTGAAAGTAACTTAGGTCTAAATGAAAGTAACTTAGGTCTAAATGAAAGTAACTTAGGTCTAAATGAAAGTAACTTAGGTCTAACTGAAAGTAACTTAGGTCTAACTGAAAGTAACTTAGGTCTAAATGAAAGTAACTTAGGTCTAAATGAAAGTAAGTTAGGTCTAAATGAAAGTAACTTACCTCTAAATGAAAATAACGAAATCTTTCAGTTACAATGTCATAGCTGAGTCATTACATCTGTACATTTAAAATATGAATACTTACGATGTAATCTAAAAAAATCGAAATACGAACAACTTCCCAAAAACACAAATACCTCCACTTTCAAATCCACCACAACCTGCTTCGGAAGCAACGTTTTGCTTGATTCTGATGAAAGAATGTTGACAAATCGTCGAGGTCCAGGAAATACTGGATAAAAAGAAAGCAGAAAAGTAATATCAAGCCCAGATATGGTAAACATGGTAACTATGTTTAGGCCAATATGATTAAGACCCAGAAGGCAATAACATTGAGTTGGCAGTAATATGCCAGAATACCTTGACATATTATGATGATCATCTAAGAAACATCCATCACGAGGATGTGTTTTGATGATTTCGAGGAATATTATGGTTTTTTTTGTGTGTTTCGAAGTCCCGCACGACGACTGTTTCAGGTAGAATACGCCATGGAAGCAGTGAAGCAAGGTTCTGCTGCAATTAGGTTTTGGGCTCAGCCCGTCTGACAGCAAGCATTGGTCAGACGGTTTGACCTAATACTTTCACAATTAAATAATACTCCCTCTGTATTCTTTTATCTTTCTCACTTTCTGTTTTAGGGTGTATTTTTTTAATCTTCTCACTTTGAATCTATCCATTTTAAGTTCTATTTTCGGACAACAATACCCCTTCTTTGTTTGCATATTTACACCCAATACCTAGCTAAAATAATAAACAAAGTATATTTATTGTACTTGAGTCTGACGTTATATCTCCTCCAGATTTCTCCCCTATCTCTATCTCTATCTCTGTCTCTCTCTCCTCTCTCTCCTTCCTCTTTGTCTTCCTTCTTAAATTCTCCAGAGTTTTCCATTGACTCTCTCATCTCTCTGTTCTTCATCTTTATGGAAAACTCTCAACCACTCCCCATTAAATCCCTTCCATTAAATGTTCCAACGTCTTTTTTTTCTCTCACCTTGGGCGATAAATCTTCACATCAACCCTCTGAAACATCAATGTTTAAAAAAAAAACCTAGATCTACACCATCTCCCTCTTTCTCTTCATCTTTTCTGCGTTTTTCAGTCTCTTCATCTTCTCTCTTCATAGAGTCTTTTTATTTTGGGCTCTTCGTTTTTTCTACAACATTAGTTATCTTGAAAACCCTAGATCTACATCAATAATTTTTACTGCCTTTAATTCTTCGTTTTTCCTGATCTACATCAATTATCTTGCGATTACTCTGTTTGATCTATATTTTCACTCTGTTTAATTTCAACAATGGCTGAAAAAGTTACTTCTGAGATTTCTAAAGAATGTGAGGTTGTTCCAGACTCTGAAAGTGTTACGAATGAGCCATGCAACACCGAGGAAGAAGAGGAACTTGTTGTTACAGACACACCAGACAGGGAAGTTCCCAGATCTGAGCCTGAAATTGATGAGTTCCCTTTGCCATCTCCTGAGGAAATTTACGAGAATTTGAGAATATATTTCCCAGCTATAAAACTTGAGCATTGTCAGCCTTCAAGGGAGTTCCGCTAACTCTTTCAATTTCTGTTTAATTATTGTGTGTTGTTAAATTTGCGTGGAATTTGTGTGGAATTTGTTGTGGAATTTGTCTGGAATTTGTTGTGGAATTTGTGTGAAATTTGTGTGGGCAGAAGATGTATGTGTGGAATTTGGATGAATGTGGAATTTTCTATCGTTAATGAGAAGATTAGTTGTATTTGTGGAATTTTCTATAGTTTGTCAAAGATAAGATTGTTGGGATTTGTTTTTATATTGTTGGATTATTCATGAACATGTTTATCTGGTGTTTTTGTTTTGTTGCATGTGTTTGTTTTGTTTCAAGAAATAACAGGTTCCTTCTTGAAATTTTCCACGCTTTACAAAAACTGAAAATAAAATCATTGATTCTTGTTCGGTTATGCTCCTGTAATTCGAATTTGCTAAGGGACTATGTTAAGAGTGTCGAATTTGCTGCGGAATTGGACTTATCGAATTTGATGTTGATTGTGTGTCGAATTTTTGTTGTTGATAAGTCCTGTGATGATGAATGGATGAATATGGCCAGTTGGTTAGTTAACTGTTTGTGAGGCTTACATAGATACATAGATATGATCATGTTAGCTATGTGATGAGGCTCACAGTAGCCACCATATGTGCTTAATGCATGACAACATTTAATAAATTCTTTGTAATTGCCACCTCAGTTAATTACCTCTATGATAAATTGAGAGGTTAAATATTCTAATATGCAAGATATATGTACCCAACATGATGAGACTCAATTCAATAAATAGATTTGCATGATGGACTTGTAAATTTAGGTAAGTTACAACCCTAAAAACAGCCTAAAACAGCCTAACATCCACAATGTTTACAAAATGTGTTTTTTTTTTCTATGTACCCAAAATGTGTGTTTCTTCAACAAAATAAAATCTTCACAGAAACTTGTCTTGTTGTTGTTGGATGTTTTAGTTGCCATTCAAATGATCATCAACAAACTGAATAGCCTTTTGAACATCTTCAATACTTGGACCAACTTCTTCTGGGAGTAATCCTAAGTCTTCCAACTGTTTTTTCTTTGCATGAGGCTCATCATATTCATTACTTCCACATACCTTGAGAACTTCATTTAAGTAAAATTGAAGTGACATCCACACATTACTTAGAGTTTTAGGGTGTAGTTCTTCCCACGATTCATTCACAGCAGTTACTAGTTGGTCAATTGTCCTTGGAGATTTCTTATATTGCAATGTTTGAAGTGATCTAAAGTAACCAAGATCCAAACAATTCATGTCTGGGCTGTTAGGAGGCTGTTGTATCAACCTAAAATCGAATCCATCTAGTAGTCTATGTTGTTGAAAAATTGGATCATCATTTGTTATGTGTGATGGTGCATTGTCTTGCTGAATGTAAATGACCTTACTTAGGTCATCTGGCCATTTCTCCCTGATAGCAGGCATAATCTTATGAACCAACATGTCCCTAATAACATCCTTTGTAATTGCTTCAATGGGTTTGGTCTCTAAAGTACCCCTAGGTCTGTTGTTTGATCTTCTTTGTGCTGGAACTTGTTTGGTGAAAGCCCATATGCCAATCTTGCCATTAAATGCACAAGAACCATTCTGGTTCCACCTTGGTCTTGCAACAGCAGCTATAAACATGGCTTTAGGTATGAAATTCTTGTTTTTTATCTTCCTCCATGGTGTTTTTTCCCTTGGATGGAGATATGCTCTTACCCTTTTCTGAGTCATATAGAACCATTTTTCATCTATATGGATAACATTTCTCATGTCTATGTAAGTTGGATTTGTGTAAAGTGTGTTTCTTTGTATTAAACTTAGTATCCACATACATCTTCTCAACTGTTTTTTCATATTCAAATCTGGCTTTAATGGGTTTGTATGTGGCCTTAATCCCCCCCTTTTAACTATCCTTCCTAGTGTTGTGAAATGCAAGTTAAGTGATGTTGCTAATGACCTCAAACTTGTTCTTTGACATAAAGGTACAGATGAAACCTGTTCAAGAGTGATTTTGGCTCTCTTTCTTCCACACTTGTGCTTGTTGGTTTTGACGTTTATGGGTAGCCCATCATCGTGTTGCTTCTTCGCCTTCTTCCATATGGTGTAGACTGTCCTTGTGCTGATGTTGAACTTTTCAGCACATAGCTTCTTGGCTCCCCATGGTAGACTTCCCACCACTGTGTGACTTAAAAGCCACTCTGCTACTTTTTGTCGTGTTTCATTGCTGAGCCTAGGCCCATGATGTGGCTGAGATACAGATGCTACACGAACAGATGCTTCATCTTCATTGTTTTCATGCCCTGAGGCCATTGATGGCAATGATGCCCAAATATTTTACTCTTTTTCTATCTTCTTTTAAGTCATTTAGTGGTGTGGATTACTGTATGGAGGCTTTTATATACTGAAGTCAGATTTTGTAATTAGTTTGAATTTTTATTAGGAGTAGTATGAAATTAAAGAGGGAAATGAATTAGTTTGAATTTTTATTAGGAGGAAATTTTAGTAGAAACCTACGTACTGTATGAAATTAAAGAGGGAAATGAAAATGTTACTTTCCCTCCTTATTTTTAGTTGGCTGGTGTATAAATGCAATTGTACTTTGCATCCTTGTTTATTAAAATAAAATCAAATGTCACTTTCATGCTTTATATACAAAATGGTAAAATAATCAGGACATTGTACTTACTTCTACCTTTTTTCTTTTTCTCTTTATTTTGTAAAATCAGATTCCTCCCATGTGGGGTGAATCTCTCCTTTCCTTATTTTTGGTGAAAGATACCAAGTAGGAAAGATAAAAGAATACAGAGGGAGTAATCGCCAAAATAATCCACGCACGCATCGCGTTCAAAAGAAGGCTAGTATTTCAATATGGAGGAAGTAGGAGTGTTTATATTTTGAGATACGGTATTTGTATTGAGAGATATTTCGCGTTTATTATACTTGCATCATATATTATGGGTAAAATGATTTAAGATTTATGAGTGTGTTGTTTTGTGGTTGGGTTCTTTTTTTTTTTTTTTTGGAAAAATTCAATTAATCGAATTTTGAGGTTTTTATCCAAGATGTTAACTCGCTCTTAATACTATGTAAAGATTGAGTTGAGAGCCAAAAAGCTCAATTATTATTATTGAACAAAGAGAATATTTATAGTATATATAACCATAACTTAAGTAGAACTAGGACATATCTTATACTACGGCCGGCCACATCCATAAGAATTCGTGTGGCCGGGCCATATCACAAGAACAAGCACGCTTATAATGAAAACTACAAATCAGAGCGTTTCTTTCTTTTTCGTTGCTTTCCATTTTACGGCATCTTCAAAGTAACAATAGCTAGCCAAGAATTTTTTGGAGTTGGTGGGGTAGGTTTGGTTTCAATTTTGCCAAGCTAGATGAAGCAAGGTTATTTTTTGGTTTACAACTTATTATCACTTGTGGAAAAATGAAGAAGGGTTGCGCTGAAAAAGGCCTATAGGGCTGCGCTTTTTGACAGCAGCCCTTTCAATAGCAGCCCTTCACATTTTAAGTAGGGCTGCGCTAGAAAAGTGCAGCCCTTCATAGCTAGAAGCGCTGCGCTTTTTAGGTAAAAGCGCAGCCCTTCATGGCTAGAAGGGCCGCGCTTTTACCTAAAAAGCGCAGCCCTTCCTACCAAAAAAAAATTAAAAAAAATTTTTTTTTTACATTTTTTACTCATAATCTCACATTTTCTGAAATTATACAGAAGAGAAACGAAACGAAAATAAACCCAAACAAAAAAAAGAACGAAATGAAAATGAAAAAAAGGAACAAAAACTAATATACAGAAGAGAAGAAATTATAGATCTGAAAATACAAGAACATTAATCAAAACGAAGATGAAAATACAAGAACATTAAATCAAAACAAAGAGAAGTGTACAAGAACATTAAATCAAAACAAAGAGAAGTATACAAGAACATTAAATCAAAACAAAGAGAAGTATACAAGAACATTAATCAAAACAAAGAAAAGTATACAAGAACATTAATCAAAACAAAGAGAAGTATACAAGAACATTAATCAAAACAAAGAGAAGTATACAAGAATATTATAGATCTGAAAATACACGAACTACCTCCAAACATTAACCTAATAATGTTTAAATACATAAAACAAAACCCTAATACATAATTAAGGAAAACATAATAAATTCGGAAATACTTAAAATGCCTATTCGGAGGCTTAAACGAACTCGGATGGCTTAAAAAGCCTAAACATCACAGCAAAGCAGTGAGTTTGACTCGTTGGCCCGTTCCGCTTCCGAAAAGGTATCACAATAGGCAATCGGACTCCGTCGGCATGATTCGTGCAAATCATTTCAGGCTTTTTGTCGCGTTTGTCGCATTTCTGGGAGTTTTTGAGAGAGAAGAGAGGATGAGAGAGAAGGAGGAAAGGGAGGAGGGTCGTGAGAGAGGAGAGAGAAGGAGGAAGATGGATGACGGACGTGAGAGAGGAGAGAGAATGAGGGATAATATATCTGAAGCCCCCTCAATATTTCAAAGCCCGCGATTTTTTTATTTCAAATTTTTTTAAGGAGAGCTGCGCTTTTCTTCAAAAGCGCAGCCCTACTTAGTCAGAAGGGTTGCGCTTTTTATAAAAGCGCAGCCCTTCTGAAGTAAGAAGGGTTGCGCTTTTTCTAAAGGCGCAGCCCTACTAAGTGAAGGGCTGCACTTTTCTTCAAAAGCGCAGCCCTTCTGTTATGTAGGGCTGCGCTTTTGTACAAAAGCGCAGCCCTTCCTCTGCAGCCCTTCCTTTTTTTTCCCCTAGTGTATATTACCAATTTAACAAATTTAGAATAGGTAATAGTATATATGTAGTCATCATAATTATACGAGTAACTTAGTTTAATTTTACGAGTAGCCTATCTTAATCATATGAGTAATCTAGTTTAATTTTATGAGTAACCTCAGTTATATTCATATCGGTAACCCCAATTATCCACATAGGTAACCCCCTTTTTTCTTTTTGATAATTCGCTTGTGTTCTCATTAATTAACAAAAAACAAAAAGAGGAGATTTTCGACTACAAAAAGGTTTCCCTTCAAAAAGAAGGAAACTTTTATATGAATAACCTCATTCGTTCATATAGAATATCCCTATATATTCATACCAGTAACCCCATTTAATCATATGATGAGTAATCTCATTTTGTTCACATAAGTAACCCGATTTTATTTATAAGAGTAACACTTTCTATTGGTTACTTGTAAGTTTAAGATATTATAAGAGTAACCCTTTCTATTGGTACGTGTAAGCTTAATATATTATGTTACGTGTAAGCTTAAAATATTATATGAGTAACCCTTTCTATTGTTACGTGTAAGCATAAAATATTATATGAGTAACCTCATTTATTTATACAAGTAACTTCAATAAATCATACGAGTAACCTCAAGTAACCCCAAAGGTCAACTTCCAAAGGTCATATATCACAATACATATAACATTTTAAGAAAATTCAAGTTGGAGATGAATATTTGGCTCGATAGCTTTCCAACGTCTGGTCAAAAGCTCGATTTCAATGAGAAACGAGTGAGATATGACCATTTGAAAATGAGCTGACGGGCTTATCCAGTGTTGTGCACGACCACACCTATAATTTCGCATGTGGTTGGCCACACGCAAGACTCACTGAAACTATATTGCCTAAAGATAATATGACTAAGTATTATTTATTTCTACAAGTATAGAGATGAGAGAGATAAAAAAAACATCATGTGTTAAGAGAGAACACACCGCCAATTTAGAAAATGGAGCAAGGAGTATGCAATTTCTATTATAGGGAAATGGTCAAGTATAAAAAAAAAAGGAAGTAAATGTTTACAAAAGACAAATATTAGAAAATCCACCATCATGAATCAAAAAAATGTTCATCCTCCTCTCACTACAACTTCCTCTCTCATCATCCAAAAAAATGTTATAGGCTTATAGCTCATGGTCAGGGGGTCCGACGCAAATCAACCTTTTACAACGCACCATAATGACATGCGGCAAAGATTGGGCCTCAAATTTTGTCACCAGGATGCAGCGATGTGCGTCGGGTGGGCCTCAGGTTCCGGCGCACATCCTTGTATCTGAGCTATATGCGTCGCACTTCATGAGGATCTGACGCATATGGCTCGTATCTGGTGCTTGTGAGCAGTTGTTTTGCATCGCACTCTAGCTCACGTGCGATGCAGATTAGGTTTTTGCGTCGTTTTCGTTTTAGTGCGACGCACTTGGTGGGACGGAAATCGTCCTTTTTTTTACTAGTGTTTATCTCTCTCACTTTTCAGTATCTCTCTCATACTTTTGTACTTCCTCCTTGGTTTCCCCCCCCCCCCAAAGTGAAATGAGTAAATTAAAACGAAACGGAAGGAGTATATAACATGGGTATTAAAGACCAAACTCACTCTTTTATTCCATTTCTTTAAGGAAAAATTTTAAAAAACTACCTTTTATAACCAACATTTTTCAAAAAACTACCTTTTAAAAATTTTCTTTCAAAAAACTACCTTATATAACATATTCCTATCAATATACATGTTACGTTTATATTTAATACTAAACAATAAATCACAATCGCCCTAAGTATTGTTGTTGATTGAGTAGCGAGAAAAGAAGAGAGAAACAATAGGAGAGGAAAAATAGCAATTTATGGTGACTCAATTATTAGTGATCAAACCCATTTATGATAGAATAAAATATATTCAAACAAATTTATTATATAAGATAGTTTTCTGAAAGAAATTTTTAAAAAATTAGTTTTATGAAAAAAAATTGATTAAAAAGTAATTTTTTTAAAGTTCCCCTTCTTTAAAAGTGTGCCATAAATAGATTATAGAAATGAATGACATATAATTCTACTAGTATTAAGAAAGCTACATTCCTTGACATAACTAAAAACATGAAAAATCTTCATAACCCAACACCAAGTAAACTTACATTTGTCATCATATATTAGTAAAATAAAATATTGGTCAACATAGAGTCATCTAAAATCGATTATGGTTGGAATGATTACCATATCACGACAATGGTTTTGAAGCGTCTACATCATCAGTAGTGTGGATGACAACTTTCATAGTGATATTTTAGATTATCTTTTACATAAGGGTTATTATGATTGTAGAAGCCGTATGGCGTTTTATTAATAATAATTAGTGACTGTGCCGGGCGATGCCCCGGATTGTTTCTTTTCGTAAATTTGTGTCTTTTGAGGAAAAAATTAACTTCATAATTTGAAGGATACAAGAAATTGGAGTAAGAATTTATGTCTACTATCATTATCATTAATGTGTTAGGTATCCAACTACTTATGTAGTCTTTTAATGAGATACAATTACAAGACCTTATTATATTTTATTTTGAAATATTAAACGATGATGTTATATTGGATCAAATGGTTAAGCTTTCACTTTCCCTTTCAAAGGTCACGTATTCGATACCTTCTAACCACACAATATATTTTTTAAAGTTGAGGGGTTTAACATGAAAATAGAGCATTTGTATTAGAACCTTAGATAACATTCTTATGAACGCCTTTTAATATATTAGTATAGATAGATTTCCTCATTCCCATTTAAAAAAAAATTATCGGTCAACATGAGTATATAACTCTTGTTATCTTATGGCTGCGCCTGCGCTGCTATATACTACATCTAATACCTTTTGCTGCTGATCCAGTGCACAAGAAAATGGAGATAATTTTCACAGGTAACTAATCACAAGTATATACTATCTATGATGGTAGTCTACCCGTGGGTAGAAAATGGTTTTTCCATACTCTATAGTAGCTAATTCCTTCTATACATACTCAAAGAATTGATGAGTGTTTCTGAGTTTTACTCCAAATTAAACACTCTGCAGTCTACCAATGACATCTAGACATGAAATAAATTACTGCTTTGTTAATTATTCCAATAATATCATAAATCCTTTAATTGGACAGTCCTATGCAGCATGCATGCATTTAGGAAGAAATTAAGAAAGACTATGAGCAGACTTGCAGCATAGGCCAATAATATTTGATCAGGCTCATAAATCATCATATTTGAATGCTTATTTATCTATTCGCGCACTCTAGATTTCAGCTTTTTTCCCACCTTTAACTTCAATTACATTAATGGGCTAAGATGAAATGTTTGAAAAGTCTAATTATAGTGTGGACTGGCAAGTGGCAATTACTTGGATAAAGTGATGTAGCCATGGTGTTTTGTGCTTGATCCTTAGACTGATCATTGATTCATTGTAGTCATGGAGTAACATGCTAGGTATCTCTTGCAAATGCACCTAAAAAGTTGTTATTACCTCCATTTATTATCCGTTACCAATTTGAACGAGTTTTGCTAAACAACACTCTAGAATTTCCTAATAACGTCTTAAATACAGTATTTTTATATCATATTTATATACTTGCATCTCTTTTCTCTCTCCTCCCCTTGACTCACTTCACTAACCCCTTTTCCTCCTCCAATTTCAAAAGTTCCCGCCACACCGTACCACCACCTTCTTCTTCTCCACGGCACCACCACCACCACCATACCTCGACACACCACCACCATCGTACCCCGACACACCACGACCACCCCCTTCTCTCTATTATTTCTGCATTTAAAAAAAAATTAAAACAAGGGGGCCCCGTGGTGGAGCGTCCTTGGTGGACGCCCCCTTTTTTCTGATTTTTTTTTGAAAAAAGGCAGGCGTCCACCATGGACGTCCCACCACCGGTGGAGGCGTCCACCATGGACGTCCCACCACCGATGGAGGCGTCCATGGTAGGCGCCTCACCATGTGGTGGGGAGTTCATGGTGGACGCCATATCATTGGTGGAGGCGTCCATGGCAGGCGCCTCACCATGTGGTGGAGCGCCTGCCATGAACGCCTCCACCAGTGGTGGGGCGCCTGCCTTTTTTTTTTTTAAAAAAAAGTTCACTGTAAATGAATAAAACAAATGAGGGGAGGGTGTGGGGGTACGGCGGTGGTGGTGTGTTGCACCGGTGCTTAGGGATGTTCGCGGTTTGGGTTGGTGCGGTTTGGGATGCAACCCAACCCAAACCGCAAATATACGGTTTGACATTTTTCCAACCCAAACCGCACCGCACTTTTGCCCAAACCAACCCAAACCGAACCGCGCAAAACGGTTTGGTGCGATTTGGTTTGCGGTTTAACCATTTTCTCCTCCGCGACATTAATTGTGTAATCTAAGACTAAAAAAAATTGTTAATAAGAGTCCAAATAGATATGAAGTTGACTTCATAATTAAACATAAATAATAATTTATCAAAAGTGTTAAAGTTCTTTACCTCAAACTTTTTTTTTCAGTTTTACACTTGTATGTCGCCTTGGCAAGCGTATTTAAATTTTTTTTAAAAAAAAAAATATAAAATTGCAGTTTGCGGTGCGGTTTTGGTTTACAAAAATTAAAACCCAACCCAAACCGCAAACCACGGTTTGCTTGAAATCATAACCCAAACCGCAATTTTAAAACCGCAAACCAACCCAAACCGCAAAAAAACGGTTTGGGTTGCGGTTTGGTGCGGTCCAGACCGCACTCTGAACAGCCCTACCGGTGCTCAATGGTGATGTGGAAGAAGAGAGGGAGGGAAAGTGAAGGAAGAAGAGAGAAAATCTAAAAATGAAAAAATACCGTATATTATACGTATTTAAGGCGTTACTAAGAAATCCTCGGGCGTCGTTTTACTCGTTTAGCAAACCAAACAAAATAAGAGAGATCACATGAGAATGCTTCTTATGTGAGAATTGAGAATGAATCTCAACCACACGATTGGATTAGAGTTACAACACTTGTTTATTAGAGTTATACCCCCCATAAATATTATGTGCCAAAAAAAAAAATTGAATTTTCTTTTCTAATATTCTTTTTTTTAGAGTTACATTACTTTTTCATTAGAGTTGCATCACTTGTTCATCAAGAGTTATAGCGCGTAAAATTCATTCTCATTTCTCATGTTAAAGTACGCATTCTCATATGAACTCACTTCTATACATACATATATATAGGCGTTTTTAACTAATAAACAGTGTCACGTGATGTTCTCCCTTATATTATTTTACTACAAGTAATTTATATACAACAAAAAAAAAGTACATGTATTGTATATGACTTGATTCCGTGACTTCAAGTATACTTTATATACTAAAATCTTAACCTTTAAACTAAATGATATTTGGTATATTATTTTTCAAAATAAAATATTAATAATAAAAATTATAAGTACCCGTAAGTAAAGAAGAGGTAGCAACTTAGGCTCCGTTTGGTAGGGTGTAAAATGTTTTCCCGGAAAACTATTTTCCTCTATATTTAGTTTTACATTGTTTGGTTGGGAAAAGAGTGTAAAACCATTTTCCTTTGGGGTAAAATTACTCTCCCAATGATGGAAAACCATTTTCCTTTCAAAATGAAGGGAAAACTATTTTCCTTATCTCTCTTGTACACTCCTCTCACTACCTCCTTACTTTCCCTTTCATTTTCCTTTCATTTTCTCATTTTTCTTACATGTAACCAAACAACGGAAAACTAATTTTGGAATTGTATTTTCCATTATAAATTGTTTTCCATGAAAATCATTTTACACTGAAAATATTTTACGCTCTACCAAACGGAGCCTTAGTGGAACACCACCTCGAATTCCAGGGCATTGTCCGGGTTCGAATCCTCATCCTAACAATATGTTGGTAGTTTACTTCTAGACTGTTACCCAATTTCTGAACTGGTGTACTAGCCTAGCAAAAGTTCGTCTTCGAACCAATAATCTTTCCTAATAAAAAAAGTACTCGAAAATAGTGGACAAGGAGAGAACTCAGATCCCCCTCCTCTATGTTGCTACCTTCCAAACGAGAATCTTTAGTTATTCAGATAGCAATTGGCCTTTTTTAGCTATGATCCAAGGCCACGCACCCTCCTCCTTCTAATGGACCTGCCCTCCCCTTCTTTTTGGAAAGCTGGTGGTCGGCCCGGTGGGAAGCTTGAGGCGCCAACGCGGGGTTGGTCCAAGAGGTAAACGGCTTCATATACTTGTGAGATTCTCGAGTTCAAATCTTACTGTATGGAAAAGAATTTGTTGAGACACTAACCCACCAAATCCAAGTGCGCAATCCGGGTCCAATTGGAATATAGTCGTGGCATAAGCCCCTGTGAAGTGGGTGGGCAACAGAATAATAAAGCATATGATATCAGTCATTTAAAACCCAATAAAACAATCACAATCACAAGGTGATATTCTTCTCCCATTAAATACACTTTATTACCTGGTGATTTTCAAAGCTACTTTGCCTATGAATTATGATGATACATGTGTAGAATTTAGACTGGTAACTCGACTTAATAAATTAGTCATATTACAGTTGAGTTTTCAACTTGTGAACTAAAAACAGGAAAAGGCTATATGCAGTTGTAGCCCGTAGGCTATATATAAGAAGCTAAAAATGAAAATAAGTTACATTATTTATCATTTATTATATCGCTTGATGCAAAAAATTTCCATAAATTCACTTTTTTTTTTTTTGAAAGAGAAATTTCATTAATTAAAGGTCAAACGACATCTACAATAGATATTAAAGAAAAACAAGATACAATTAAACAAGATTAAATCAAATTCGTCCTCGAATAAACTATAATGAACCAAATCGAGCAATACAGCGCAACCCCCTTGTATTTGCTGAATCAAACAGCTATTGATGAGGAAATTTATCATTCTGACATAGTTTGGGAAGAGCATTCTTGATTGAACCATGTTAACCGCATCCGAGATTCCAATACCTTCATGTTGAGTCTCGAACTTCAACCAATAAGAATAATTTCTCATACTTAAAAACAAAAAAATTACACTCACAACTCCTACAGGGGAGAAGGAGATCTCCACAACAGAGACTAAAAACCCCATAATAGGGTTTGAACAAATCTCATAAAGAGATACTGATTTACTCAACAAAACAAGAAAATGAAATAAAAACTGAAAATAAAAGTGCAAAAGGGGCTTACTATGGATGAAATCATCTATGGCAGCCCTTAACTGATGAAGAAGGGGTAGAGGAGGCTAGGGTTTTAGAGAGAAAAAAAAAGAGAGGGCTAGGGTTTTTTTTTAATACTCTCTTGTCGTCTGGTTATTTTACTAGCTTTTAGCTTTTCAATTTGGTCAAAAAAAAATAGTCCATAAATTCACAACTTATTTCCATTTTAAGTAGTGTATTTATGTTTTATATGCAACCCTAAGGGCTGCATATAGCATAACCCTTATATATATCATTTTAAATTTAGTAGATTTTCAACCCGATTTATCATTGACCCGATCATAAACCCAACCCAACGCAACTTATTACTACTAACTAATCACTTAGCGTTTGGTTCATATGATTCTCATATGAGATATGGGTTTAGAATGAACAAACTCATACCTAGTGTCTGTTTAATAAATTGATAGATTTAAAACACATACTTCAATAAGGTATAGGGTTTAGAAACTCAAAGGGGAGGTTGACATGCATCATACCAATATCTCTAGATATCAAATAAAAAATAATATTTCATTCCTAAATAAAACCAAACGCATGGTATTAAGTATCAAGTTTTAAATCTAAACCACCTTGATTTTAATCCTGATTCCAAACTCATATCACTATATGAACCAAAGGTCCCTAAATGATATTAAACCATAGCAAAATTTATAAAGAATAAAATAGTTAGACGTCAAGGAATATTACTCTGGATTCTGGACATTTGCTCAAGATTTTCCAAGCAAAATTACTAATTAACTCATATAAATAATTACCAAATTTAGTGCCAACTACCAAACAAACTGCCTTTTTCCTATTAAAAAAAAAAAAAAAAACTACCAAAACAACTGGTTGTCCAGCTTTGAATTTCATTACAAATTTATTAGCCTGCGGCACACTCATTAACTATTAATTAATACGCCTTAATTTTTATGATGAAAGGTGGTTTGCGTGAAACTTCATTATTGTGATGCTTTCAAATTTTGATTTGGTTTCGTTGGTCATAAACATGTAAATTCAGTAGCTTTATTTTTTCTTTGGGCCTATTTGTACGTGGGCAATAATATATGTTGGTGGCGATGTATAGGAGTATTTGACTATTTGTTTGGGGGGAGGAAAAAGAAACTCAAAAACGATATCCAACTTTTTTTTTTGTTTTGTTAGGCCAGTTAGTTATCTTGTTTATGTTTATGTTTATGTTTTTGGTGAGAAAGAGGGGAAAGGCCCCAAGAAGAAATACAACATAGTAGTAACAGTGGAAAAGGAAATAACAAACAAACGAAAGGGGAAAACAGGAAACATAAAATAATAAACCTTCCAAGCTATAACCACACAGCTCAATTTAAGCACAAAAACCTACCGGGGATGGCTCAAGAATCACCAACTTAAGAGAAAATCCAACACCATAGTTAGCTAACCAGTCCACTGCTCGGTTTGCTTCTTTATAGCAATGTTGAATTGTAACTTCCCAATCGGAGCGAAGGATCAAAGCCTTGCATTTATTGATAATGTGAAAGTAAAGAGAGAAAGGGGTGATTGATTCAACCAAACAACGAACCATAACTCCCGAATCAACATGTTGATCATTTCTATGTCCCACATTTCACACTATAGCTAGGCCACGCAAAAATGCTAGGTGTTCTGCGTTGGTACACGAATATATATTCAACAGTTGAATGCAAACATTTTGTGAATTTCGCCTCTATACCGATGGATTTTACCTCCTACACCAGCCTCAACAGGGTTACCACACAAAACCCCATCTGTGTTTAACCTCACCCAACCTTCCCAAGGTAGAACCCACCTCACCAAAATTTCTTTCCTACAATTTAAGTGACCTTCGAATCTCAAACATAGCATTTTGCTAATTTTGTTAATGTATATTGATGACATGGAATGAAACGACCAAATGAAAAGTGTCACATGGCACGTAGACTTACTTAAGCACGTCTTTTAATATATTAATATAGATAGACTAGTATTAGCGTTTAGGCTTTTTGATAGATACAATAAGCGTAACAATGAACAAATGTGGTTCAAAGTAAGAGTTAGTTGAGGCCTGAGGGGTCCACATCAGAAGAAGAAGAAAAAACACTATCGCGAAAAAACTCCCTTCTCTCTCTAAAAAATCTCCGAGCCAAACCCCAAACCAAACACTTACTACAGCCGCCTCCCTAGGCTCGCTGGTGGCTGGCTTCTCATCCTCGCCGGCGAGCCTATCCCCCTAGTAGTTTACGCAGCTTCCCTATCGTCCCCCTTACCGTTGTTCCCATCCCCGCTTTCTTTGTCGTTGTTTGTGTTATTGTTCTTCTTCGTCGTAGGGTAGGTAGGGTTCCTTTCTCGAATCTCCGCCCTCCCTCCATCCCTTGTTAGGTCATCGGTCTCCCCTTCCCCCTCCCCTGTTGAGTTCGTAGCAGCGATTAGTGTCTCGTTGAGTCCCCATCCCCTGTTTGTTCGTGGGCCTCACTTTCCCTCTCCCCTATTTGTTCGTTGCCCTCCCTTCCCCCTCCAATGTCGAGTTCGTAGTAGTGGCTACTGTCCAATCCCTTCGCGTCCCCCTCCCCCGTTGGATTCTTACATTTGGTAGGTCTACACCCCCTCCCCGTGTTCCCCACCCCCGTTACCCTCCCTTATCTTCGTCGAGTTCCTCTTCCCTCTCCCCTGTTTTGGTCAAGTTTCCCCTTCCCCCTCCACGGTTTGCGTCTTTGTCGCGTGCTCATATGCATTTAGTATTTGTGTTTTTAGTTTGTTTAATGTTCATTTTATGTTTAAGTTTAAATAGTTCAGTATCTTCCAGATCCAATAATCCTTGCTTTTTTGTGTATGGATGTGCTTGGATGTTCGTTAGCAGTGATCGGTGGGCGGTAAAAGGTTATGGGTTTCCTATGACAAAGATAGATAGAGCCAATGATCCTGAAATTTGTCAGAGTTTCGTATCACAACAGGCTCCTTCTTCTATCAGGTCTTTTTAATCAAGACATATAACCCAACCTCACCTGTCGTCGCTCAATGCAAACCGCTTTTGGACTGGACACATAATAGTTTGTGTTTTCTTATTAAAGTATGTACGAGTTAATAAAGCTCTTATTATTGTTTGGTTGTATTAGCATTATGTACTCCAGTTTTAATTAATGCAAATTTTCTCGATGTCAAAAAAAAAAAAAAAAGTCCACATCACGTAGTATGAAAAGAAAGTGTGTTAGATAAAGAGGAGTTTGTCTTTTGAGAAACCACTTACTTTTGAATTAAAATTAGGCAATGATAAGCCTAATATTAAAAAGAAAATTATCCCAATAGTGACTAGGTTACTTTTTTTTGATGACTAATTTAATGTATTTAGTACTAAGGGCCTCTCTCTCCTCAAACTAACTGAGAACTGAACTGAACTTATCAAAGCTGAACTGAACTGAACTGAACTTATCGGAGCTGAACTGAACTGAACTGAACTTATCAGAGCTGAACTGAACTGAACTGAACTGAACTGAACTGAACTGAACTGAACTGAACTGAACTGAACTGAACTGAACTGAATTAAATTGAATTGAATTATATTACATTGAAATAAACTGAATGTAATAAATATATAAATAATATTTTAAACAATAATAATATGAATATTAAATAATAATTATAATGATAAGTAATAATAATGAATAATAATAATAGTAGTATTTTGAATATCTTTAAATGATAGTTATAAATAAATAATATTAATAATCATAAATTAATAATAATAATAATTAATGATAGTAATGATAATTAATAATAATTATTTTATATTATTTGTATTAATATATTAATACTTGACGATGATATATAATAACAATAATATCTAAGAAGTAAATTAATATTACTATTTTAATAATTAGATTATTAATAATTTAAAAATATTTATATATAAAAATAATGATTGGGTTGGACCGCAAAATTACATCATAAACCGTCTTGACGCGATTTGATTGGTTTATGGGCTAAAAAAAGTGGGTTTATTTGTGCTTTGACCTAAACCATGTTCCTCCTAATAATAATATAATAATAATTAGTAAAGCTATAATAAAAAAAATATATAGAAACAACAACAACAATAATAATAATAATAATAATAATAATAATAATACTTAATAGTAATGATATACTTCCTCTGTTTCTAAATAAGTGCAACACTTCTTGTTTTCACGTTCATGTTTAACCATTAATTTCTTCAATTATCAATAAGTAAAAATTATAAAAAGTTGATATTAAAAAAATTCACATTCAGACGAATCTAACAAGATCCCACATGACTATGTTTTTCCTAAAATGTAAATCACCAAAGCTAATTAAAGTTTAAACTGTGAATAGTAAACACTATGCAAATGTTGCACTTATTTTGAAACGGAGGAAGTATATTTAAATAATAATAATAATAGTAATTAGTAAAATAAATTATACCAACATAATAATAATAATATTTAACAAAATGGTTATAAAAGAATAGAGCTGAACTGAACTGAACTGAACTGAACTGATCTGAACTGAACTGAACTGATCTGAACTGAACTGAACTTATTGGAGCTGAACTGAACTGAACTGAACTTATTGGAGCTGAACTGAACTGAACTGAACTTATTAGAGCTGAACTGAACTGAACTGAACTGAACTGAACTGAACTGAAAATAAGCTGGGGAGAACAGGCCCTAAGTTTACTTTTAGATTAAAATTAGTCCGTCTCTTTTAATAATTTTTGGATAAAGAGACGTATTTAGTGGAAGGTACATCCGTACATGTAGATCACACGACTAAGTTGGGATATTTTACAAATAAAGTAACATGAACATGAACTTGAACTTCCAAAATACATGAACTTTATTTTAAAACAAAAAAGATGGAGTACACTTATTTTTGCCATATCACCATGTAACTTGAATGCATTTCTAGCACGCTTGGTAGTAAAACCCTTCGTACCATCACAATAAAACCTACACTGAGCAATGTTGACTCTTATTATGTTCGACTTGATTACATAGAATTAGTCTTTTCATTAGTTGTGGTGATATGCTTCACCAATATATTATTGCCCTCATTGTCAATGGTTCGTTGACATTGTTCTTATTTAACACATCATTGAAGTGCATTAGCTAGGAGTTATAATGTTTAACCAACTTATTGTCGATGATTCAATGCATGATCTTGCATGTTTAAATCCCCCCCTCCTCCATTGCCAGTTCCAACCCAACTTCCTCTTGCCATGAATTACCAATTCAGTGACAGAAAAAACACTCTTTGTAGCTTCTTTGAAGATGAAATTACAGAAGAAGATGCATCACACAGTTTCCCTTGCCTCTCCAACTCTTCCCCTCTTTTGCATGGCAACAATTCCATTAACCCTAATATCTCACCAGCCATCAGTACAGTCTCAAACCCTTGAATCATCTTGGTGCCGTTCACCTTCGTTAACCCCCTCTCATCCTTCCCTTTTCTATTGTTGCATATCCTCTTTTCATCATGGCGGCACCATCAGCTCCATTAATATATCTGGAAACCTAGTATTAACTGGGTCGAGCAGCACCCGCATCCATGTATGGCAATCCCTCGACTGTCATGTAAAAGGCTACATCCAAACAAGCTCGGGCGAAAACCGAGCCATGGTAGCCCATGGTGACATGTTCTTCACCTCGCATAAGGATCACAAACTTAGAATCTGGAATTTGAGAGCTAGTAGTGGTGACTTAAAACCTAGAAAGGTCACCACCCTACCTAGTTCTAGCCATTTCAATAAATACTCCTGTAGGCCAATTGTCCCACAATATAAGGACATTATCTCTAGCATGGCTTATTACCATGTTGAACGGATTTTATATACTGGTTCATTCGACACAACTGTCAAAGCTTGGATGTTAAATGAGAGGAAGTGTGTTGACACTTTTACTGCTCATGCAAACAAAATTACTGATATAGTGATTAACCAACAAAGTGGCTGCATTTTTACTAGCTCATTTGATGGAACAGTAAAAATGTGGTCAAGGCCATATGTGTCTCATACTCTCGTCAATGTCCTTAATTTCCAAACAAACGCTATTTATGCTATGACCTTAAGTGTGTCACCATCAGAAAGCAGCATCTTGTATTCAGGATCTTCCGATGGATGTATAAATTTCTGGATGCAATATACTCCCCTTAAGTATAATCATGGTGGGTTCATAGAAGGGCATCAGTTTGCTGTTCTATGTTTAGTGGCCCTAGAGAATTTGGTGATCAGCGGATCTGAGGACGCGACGATTCGGATTTGGAGGAGAGATAGTGGAAGATTTAGTCATGAGTGTCTAGCAGTTCTTGAAGGGCATCAAAGGCCTGTGAGATGCTTGGCACCTTTCTTACCAAAGAATGCGGTTGGGATGCGTTTCTTGGTGTATAGTGCTAGCTTGGATCAAATGTTTAAGGTGTGGAGAGTTAAGGTGTTGCAAGAAATGAAGAATTCTTCTGGAACTCACAACAATGGAGATGATGATATGGAGGAAGGAAATTCTTCAGGGTACGAGGCAAGAACTGTGTTGTCTCCTTCTTGGGTGGAGAAGAAGCTTCAATGTCACAGTCTTAGCTAGCTCTTATAATCATGATTTTTTTTGGGTCTACTTTTATGGCAATATCAATCACGTTTTGGGGTCTTGATAATACTCCACATTATTCTCCATCACTCCGAAAATAATTGTCAAGTGTAATTTAAATTTTTTCAATGCAATTCAATATGGATGAAGGGAATACTAATAGACTAAGGGTGCGTTCTCCTCAACTTTAAAAATTAAGTTTTAGGTCCAATAAGTTTAGATAAGTTCAGATAAGTTGCACTCAGGTCCAATCAAGGTAATAAGTTCCAATCAGGTCTAATAAGGTCCAATAAGTTCTAATCAAGTGCAATAAGTTTCAATCAAGTCTAATAAGGTCCAAAAAATTCTAATCACGTGCAATAAGTTTCAATCAGGTCTAATCAGGTCCAATAAGGTCCAAATAGTCAATGTTCAATAAACATTTGTATTATTGTCCATTATTTTATTATTCATATCTCTATTAGCTGATTATGTTATTATTAGAATTTTAATTAAAGTACCACAATGATTATATAGTATTATACTTGTATTATTGTCCATTATTTTATTAAATATTTGTATTATTGTCTATTATTTTATTATTCATATTACTATTAGCTGATTATGTTATTATTAGAATTTTTATTAAAGTACCACAATGTATAGTATTATACTTGTATTATTGTTTATTATTTGATACTATTAGTTAATTATATTATTATTAAAAAATATTATAATCATGGTCAAATAAAGTCAAATAAGTTTCAATCAGGTCCAATAAAGTCTAATAAGTTTCAATCAGGTCCAATAAGATCTAATAAGTTTCAATCATGTCCAATAAGGTCTAATAAGTTTCAATCATATCCAATAAGATCTAATAAGTTTCAATCAGGGCCTATAAGGTTTAATAAGTTCCAATCAAGTTCAATCAGGTCCAATAAATTGAATCATGTCCAATCAGGTTTAATAAGTTCCAATAAGTTCAATTTAGGTTCAATAAGTTCAGTTCAAATAAGTTCAGGGTCAATAAGTTGAAGAGAACGCACCCTAATAATATAGCACTTCCATGTAGTCAGAGATTCAAAACTTTGATTGCATTTAAAACATATATAGTCACGTGAGATCTTGCTAGTTTCTATTGTCAAAATATTGAACATTCTAGAATTTTACTAAAATGTACTTTAAGAGATATTGCATTTGAGACTGCAAGAAAGTATAAATGACCAAAAAAAGCACATATCTCTATTATATAAGCCAAGGGAGGAGGTGTGGTGTCCTCTTTTGAAGTGACTAAAATACCCTTAATGATCTAATTAATAGAATGAAAAAAATTACAAAAACAAATCATTTAAAAATTCTCATTCCAACTTGCCATTTAAAACAAGTTTAAAATGGTATATGCATCAAATACTTCAATCAAAAATTAAATGGACAAAATATTTATACCTCATAAAAAAAGATGGCATACATAAAGTGCACATGAAAAGTCTGAACATTCACATCCTTTGATATTCTTACATCCTTTGATATTCTTTAATTCAGTTAAACCAACTCATTATTTTTGTTTTTTCAGTTCAATATTCATTCACAAAAAATTAATGTTAACAATCACTCACAACCTTTTTATTTTTTTACATTAGCGAATTAATATATCTAAATTCATCTAACTGTTGAATTTTTCACATTTAAGTTTAATCATAAATAAAGTACGAATGGAGTATCTAATAGAATAACAAATTTTGAAATTAACGCACGCATCGTGTGCATATGAAGGCTAGTTTACACTATATCACAAAACAATAGTGAAGTCGGCTCTCCCTTCTTCCAAGGGCATGCCCCGGGTTCAAGTCCTCGTCGAAGTAGGGAAGGGGTGGTAAAAGATGTTATTGGGTGAGAATAAGCCCATTACACTTGTGTGTGCTAGATAAACAACACTTCATTGATAAGTACATTATAGTAATACATAGTTTGGCCTTCACCGATAATCCTAAGAGACTATCCTCTCAAACAGTTACCCAGTACTAGTAATAAATTTCAAGCAACAAATCAATTTCAAAGTCCATGAAGCGAGTAAAGCTCTCAACAAATGATAGCTTAATTTGGTTACCACTTACCAGACTTTATAGAATAGCATTTGGACAATCTCAATTCTACATAGAAAATGAAAGGATGAGCTAAGGTTACATACCAATACTCAAAAGGTGTCCCTAATCGCGAAATGGAGTCAGATCGATGGCAAACTGTTGTTTCCCCTTGCTTACTTTAGCAATAGCAATCAGCTCCTCAAGCAACTCCTCCAAATGACGAAGAGGCCATTGTGTGGGCCCATCAACTGGTGCACTTAACGGGTCATCGTGCACCTCCATGAAAATTCCATCAACTCCGACTGCAACAGCTGTCCTTGCAATACACGGGATTAACTCTCGGAACCCTCCACTAGCAACACCTCCACCATCCAACTTTCTCCCAGCAGGCTGTTGTAGTGAATGTGTAATATCAGCTACAACAGGGCAATTAGCTTCTCTCATCCATTCCAAATTCCGGGGATCCACAATCAAGTCATTGTACCCAAACATAGTCCCTCTCTCACAAACCATCACATTTTGGTTCCCTGCACCTCGGACTTTCTCAGCAGAGTTCACCATAACAGTAGTAGCACACATTTGGCCTTTCTTAATATTAATGATTTTCCCTGTTTTGGCTGCTGCCACCAAGAGGTCTGTCTGACGGCATAAGAAAGCCGGGATCTGGATCACATCAGCAACTTTACCCACAGATTCACACTGAATGCTTTCATGCACATCAGTCACTATAGGGAGATCATAAGCTACTTTCACTTTTTCAAGGATTTTTAAACCTTCAGCCATTCCAGGACCCCTGAATGATTTTGAAGACGTTCTGTTCGCTTTGTCGAAGCTGGACTTAAAGATGAGAGGCACTCCGAGTTTCGTAGTTATTGCCTTTATGTGCTTAGCCATCTTCATAATATGCTCTTCCGACTCGATTACATTAGGACCCGCCATCACGAAGAACGGCTGTGCTTCCTTAAGTTGGGTATACAGTGCAGTTGAAGATTCCATATTTTCAGCTTCTCTCGCCAAAAAAATTCCCAAACTGAATACGCTACAAGATCAAATATACCCGATTTAACACACTTAACCAGCTATAGCAAGTAATCTGCAGTTAGTTCACATTATGTGCTAAGATCAGGTCTGTCAGGCCCAGGGATGACAACACTTAAAAAATTAATCTGATGAAATAATCAACAAGTGAACAATGACATGAAAATATGCCCATCTACAAATTCTAACATAAATTTTGTTATCATTAGTTCCATGAAACAAACAAACATGAATTAACAAGTTATACCCAGAAATTCATTCATGAAACAAACAATAACAACCGCATAAAAACAATGGCATGAATAATCAAATGAAGCAGATCTAAAGATCGCAAAATGACACCAAAATTCGCAATTTGAATACGCTACAAGATCAAATATACTCGATTTAGCACACTCAACAAGCTATAGCAATCTGCAATTTACATTATGTGCTAAGATGCAACTTTATACATTTTTCCAAAATATGAGAATATGACAATGTAGATATAAGAATCAATAATCCTAATTTGAACGGTTCTGCATCAAATATATAATTGTAAACTACTAAACTACAAAATTTTAATCTATAAACTAACAATATATAGAGAAATTAGTCCTCAACAAACCTTCATTATTTTGGAATCGTCTACAATTTCTTTCCTCCAAAAGTAATTTGAACTAACGCCGGAAAAACGAAATCCAAAATCGAACTTTTTAGATGGAAAAGAAAACAGGAATGAAATCTGTACTCTGATATGAAGAGAGAGATGGAATTTCCCTTATAATCACAGCAAATTCTAAGAAATGGAGTATAATTCAACAAATATACTCCATCAAATAGTTACATTATCAAAAATGTACTAAAATTTGTTGATTAATGATCAGTAGTTCAGTACTATTGATTAAAAAGGAAACCTTACCTAACATGTATAACAAAAAAATTGATAAAACGACATAGCAATAATTTTCATTTAGAATAGTGGAGATTATAGATCTAGTTATTTATAAGAAGAACAATCAATCAAAGTGTTAACCTGGAGAATTAGAGATTTCGCGAGAGCCGAGAGGAATCAGAGATAGACTGCGAGTGTGTGGGTAGGTAGAGAAGTTGAATGTGTCGGTACTCTCGATTGCATATACAATTGGGAGCGAGAAATTTCTAATTCTTTTTTTTTTTTTTTTTTTTTTTGAGGGGAAAACATAACCACATATATTAATCACCAGTAGAGGTGTTCACTAGGCCGGGTGCCCAATGGCAGCCCGAGCCCAGCCCATCAATAAAAGGGTTAGGGTTGTTTTTTTTAGTTTTTGAATGGGTTTCAGATGGGTTATTTATTAGTAGGGCTGGGTAAGGGCTTTTAAGGATTTTAAATGGGCTTTAAAGGATTTAGAATGGGTACCCATTCTTTTTTATTTTTCAATTCCACTTTCTATTTCTTTCTCCTAATAACTCACGTCTATTTCATTTCTTTCATTTTCTCTCTCCTAAAACCCTAAATCCCTCTTTCAATTTCGATTTTTGTCCCTTTTATTTTCCCCAATTTTTCCCCAAATCATAAACCCTAAAATTCTCTCTCGTCTTCTTTTCTCTGATTTTTTTTTTCGTTCCTCAACTTTATGTAAGCCTAACCCTAAATACGAATTTCTGTTTCTTATGAAGATTGAAATGATTCAGAAAAGCTGAATTTCTGTTTTTCGCCATCAAAGGTACGTACATCTCATTTCTTGTTTATAATTTGAGTTTTTTAAGGGGATAATCTTATGTTTTTTTTCGTGTAATTATGTCTATTTTATTTTGACTTGCTTTTTTTATTGGGTCTTACTTCACTATCTTAGATCTGCTGCTCACTATATTTTTCATCGTTTGTGAAAATGTTCATTTCATTTTGTTTTTCCGTGAGTTGATTTTAGTATTGGATCGAAATTATGTTATAGTAGCAGCAATTTCTGCTACAGCTCAATAAAAGCTAATTCCTCCAAATTATGTTATAGTAGCAGCAATTTCTGCTACAGCTCAATAAACAGTAAACATGTGGTAGGAAATCAGTTTGTTGATTCTTGGACAAGTGAGCTTTAATGAAGCTTAAATGGTAGGAAAAAAAAATTCATTAACAGCATTTGAGCACACTCCGAATCGCAATCAAACAATTTTCTGGGATTAGATGATTTATCTGGTGTTAGATTATTATGATTTTAAATTGTAGATTGTAATGTGAATAATAAATCATTGGGTGCCAGATGTTATGATTTGTGTTGTTGATGTGAATATGGTATCTGTTATGTTTTATTTGTTACACTAGACAGTTATATTTGATATGCGATTGCGACTTAATAATGTGCTATAGGTAATATTTGTAGCTTTAATTTGTTATACTTGCTGTAAGTCTCGATTCTAAGAAATGCTACTAAATCTTACTCTCCCGGTGGTATTTGTTATAGTATGCACTAACTCATGTTTTATGGATTTGTAGATCGATATGGACAGTGAACCATTGTCAAGGCCAACAGAGGATGGATATAGCGAGTATTCCGGTCCGGCACCCAAGAGGAAGAAGACATCGAAGGTGTGGCTTGAGTTAGTTGAAGGGATGAATGAAAAAGGTGAGAGAATAGCTACTTGTATTCATTGCAAACTTGGCTTAGCTGCTGGCCCTAATAGTGGAACATCTCATTTAAAGCGTCATCTATTGGAAAGTTGTTCGTTAAGACCTCTTGGACTTGCACTTGGGGAGGGGGTACTAGTAGAGAAGAGGGTGAATTTGTGTTTGATATGAATGAGCTAAGAAAAGAAATTTTACTCTATATTGTGGAAGGGGCTCATCCTTTTTCAACAGTTGAAGAAAAAGGTTTCCGACGGATGATGTCTAAAGCAACCCCTCATTTTAAGACATGTAGTCGAGCTACCATCACTAGAGATCTTTTTTCATTATATTACTGTGATAGGGAGAAAGTAAAAAATATGTTAGTGAATGCTCCTGGCCGAATTTGTTTTACTACTGACAATTGGAGATCATCACATACTTGGCAACATTATATTTGCATTACGGCTCACTTTGTTGATTGTAATTGGAAATTACACAAGTTGATTCTTAGGTTTAGAGGCCTTTCACCCCCCTATGATGGACAAAGCATTTCTGAGGAGATTTTCATGTTTTTAATTCAATGGAAAATAGAGCACAAAGTGTTAAGTGTGACAGTGGATAATGCTACTTATAACGATACAATGATTAGTCATTTGAAAACTCGTCTTTTCTTAAGGGGATTGTTGTTTAG
This sequence comes from Beta vulgaris subsp. vulgaris, assembly GCF_026745355.1. Lineage (NCBI taxonomy): Eukaryota > Viridiplantae > Streptophyta > Magnoliopsida > Caryophyllales > Amaranthaceae > Beta > Beta vulgaris. Next base: position 45,616,624 of record NC_079203.1, read on the forward strand.
TGATGGATCTTTTCTGCATATTAGATGTTGTGCACACATTATTAATTTGATTGTTCAATCTGGTTTGGATGTTATTGCAAGCATCTTAGACAACATTAGGAACTTAGTGAAAATGGTCACAAGATCTTCATCGAGAAGTAAAGAATTTTATGACACTGCTCAAAAGAACTTTGATTTGGATGTTAAGAGGAAACTTAATTTGGATATGAAAGTTCGTTGGAATTCCACTTTTAAGATGCTTGATAACATACTCTATTACAAGGATGTGTTTATTCATTTGGGGTGGTGAGCTCTAATTTCAAGTTTTATGTGCCTCGAGAGTCGGAATGGGAAAACTTGTTTGTTTTTCACCGGTTCTTAAATATTTTCTATGATGTCACTTGTATGTTTTCGGCTGTTAATTCCCCGACCTCCAATTTGTACTTCAAGGGGGCGTGGATGGCTCACCGTTGCTTGATTGAGACGGCAAAAGGCCCACATATTTTTCTATCTAGTGCAGTGGAACCTATGTTAGTGAAGTTTGACAAGTATTGGTCCGAGTATAATGTGATCCTATCTTGTGCGGCCGTTCTTGACCCTAGATTTAAAATAAAGTTTGTGGAATATTGTTTGGTAAAGTTGTTTGGTGAAGAGGATGGTATGATACAAGTAGGAGAAATCTTAACTACTTTGAAAACTTTGTATAACGAATATAAATTGCAATCATCTATTTCTCCTATTGTTGCTCCTTCTCCTCCTAGTAGTGGGTTAGGCCAAAACTATTTTGAGGATTACAATAGCTACAATCCAAGAAGTATTAGTACGCAAATTGGAAAGTCACAACTTGATGTATATTTGGAGGATGAGGCACTTGACATGAACTCGGAATTGGATGTATTGGAATTTTGGCATCAAAATGCAATTCGATTTCCGGAGCTTTCAAAAATGGCAAGAGATCTACTAACAATTCCGGTTAGTACAGTAGCTTCTGAATCGGCTTTTAGCCTTGGAGGGAAAATTATATCTCCTACTAGGAGTTCATTGAAGCCAAAGACTGTGCAAGCACTAGTGTGTGTCCAAGATTGGCGCCGTGATGAGCATGGTATTTCTGTAGACTTGGAGTCTGACCCATTTCTTGTGACGAGGATTTAAATGAAGAAGAGATGATGAGGATGATGATACTAGCCTTTTCCATTAGGTAAATTTCTCTTAAGTCTTGAATAAATTTCTCTAGTCTTCAATAACTTTTTTTTTGTGTGAATGTAGAAATATCTGATTTATACTATGCTTCCAATATGTTTGAAGTCCACAAAATAATTCTCTCATTTTTGATAGAGAACGAGAAATCGAGTGGAGATGAAGGGATTATGAAGGCGAATGAGCGTGGAGAAATGGGTGCTGTTGTTGTTTCTCTGATTTTAGATGTATTGGTATTTCCTTTTAAGTTTGTGGAGTTCTTTATGCCAAGTTAGTGTCTGATTTTAGTGCAAATTTTATACAGGTGGTTGAAAGTGAAGGAAAGAACTTAGAAGTTGTTGTGATGACGAAAGCAGGTCTGCGTCAGCTTGAGGAATCTGAGATTGATGCCATTGTTGTAGAGATTGAAGCAGAGAAGGCAGCAGCTGAGGCTGCAAAGAAAGCTCCTGCTAGTTCATGTTAACTTGCAGACTTTTGTTCTAGGCTGTTCACTTAGTGTCTTAATGCTTTCCAATTCCAGCTTTGTTTAGACTAAACATTGAAGTGTTGCAAATCAGACTTGGATTTCATTTGTGATGTTAGTAGACGTATAATATATGTGATACCATTGAAGTAGCTACTAATCAATGGGTGATTGGCTGATTTTGCTTCATTATGATTGGTAAAAGTATGTTCTTGCTGCTGTTGGTCTGACATTTTACATTTTAAGATGAGTTGGTAAAAGTATGTTCTTACGGAAATAATGGCCGGGCCGGGCCGGGTCTCGTGGGCTTAAGCCCGGCCCGGCCCGATGTTGTTTTGACCATAGCCCGGCCCGGCCCGGCCCGGCCCGGTTCACTTCGGCCCGGCCCGATGAACACCTCTAATCACCAGCAAAATCCAACTCCGCCAAAGCAAGCACACCTTGGGGGAAATTGTCTACAAAAACATACTCCCTCCCCGTAGGAGGGACTACTCTAGCACAAAGATGAGCAACGGTATTACCCGCTCTCTTAACATGAGAAAAACGACAAACATTAAAATTATCACCAAGACTACCAATATCTTCTAGAACGAGATCATGAGGACTTCTTCCCCACTGTCTTCGACGTACCGCTTTCACCACTGTGAGTGCATCACTCTCCAGCTCAATATTCCGGTATCCGAGATCCCAGGCCATCTGCATCCCCCATTTCATTGCCATGGCCTCTGCAAGTTCCACAGACCAGCGAGCCCCATTCCTTCGCACTCCTGCCGCGACCACTCTGCCATGGGAGTCCCGCAGCACTGCTCCCAGACCCACCCCTCCACCCTCCATCACATAAGCATCCGTATTGAGCTTCATATTTCCCGCTTCCGGTGGCAACCATCCAGCCCGCGACACCACATCCCCAGTCCCAATTGCCCTTTGGAACACCGCTGTCGCATACCTCTTGTAATCCTCCACCAAGCGAAGAAAACCCACAACCCCTACTTCCATACTCTTCCAAGGGTCATTAAAAACCACGGAATTTCTAAAAGACCATGCGGCCCACATCAAAGCTGCAAAAGATAGCAGATCCTCCTTCTCGAGCCTCTCTTTCATCCATAACCATCGGTCCAGGCAGGAACTTGTCGGGGCAGCAGCAAGATAGGATATAAATGGCGAGTTTTGCCAAATTGAAGAAACAATGGTGCAATCAAAAATAGCATGAATAATAGTTTCATCACCCCCTTGGCACCCATCACACCCACCCTCATCCACTACGTGCCTCTCCTTCAATCTCCCTTTTGTGGCTAAAGACCCGCTGCAAGCCCTCCATAAGAAATGATGCAACTTTGGCGGGCCACCCACACACCAAATAGACCGCCATCTCTCTCCATCCTCCCCCAGCCTTTGCGCCCATCCCTGAACATGTCCAATTCTACCCAACCAATAGCATGTCTTGGTAGAGAAAATTCCATCCTTCGAAGGCCACCAAAACTGCATATCCCTTGGTCTTCGCTCACTCAACGGGAGTTCCCTTATTAGCTCCATATCATCCGGCCCAAAGTGCGTAGCTAGCGCTTGTTCATTCCAGGACATTCTCTCATGATCGATAATATCCGCCACTCTAAGATCAGCTGGGCTCTCCAAATTCGGTGTGGGCACCCTCGCAGCACTATCCCCCGGTAACCATGCATCTCCCCATGCAGAGATGGATTGACCATCTCCCACTCTCCATTTCAAGCCCTCCAAGAGTAATGCCTTTGCTCCCCAAATGCTTCGCCACACATAACTCGGATCATGCCCCCTCAAAGCTTCTATAAAGGTCCCATTTTTAAAGTAACGCGCTTTTAATACCTTATAAGCGAGGGAGTCCGTATCACCCAGTAGGCGCCACCCTTGCCTCGCCAACAGAGCCTGGTTAAACACCTTCAAATCGCGAAATCCCATCCCTCCTAAAGCTTTTGGAAGGCACAGTTTGTCCCAGCTAACCCAGTGCATCTTACGCTCCCCCCCTCGAGCTCCCCACCAAAATCTCGCACACATAGAGTGAATCTCATCCAGCACCCCATCCGGAATTTTGAACAAACCCATCATATATGTCGGAATAGCCTGTATTACCGCTTTAATCAGAGTCTCTTTTCCCGCACGAGAGAGATACTTCTCCTTCCATCCCTGTAATTTCTTCCATACTCGTTCCTTAATCACAGAAAACACCATTTTCTTTGAGCGCCCAATGACAGTAGGCAAACCCAAGTACTTCTCATGTCTGCTCACCTCTCTCACCCCCAGTAGTTGCCGTATATCATGCCGCCTCATTGCATCTACATTTGTGCTAAAAGCCACTTCAGACTTAGTAAAGTTAATTTTCTGCCCAGATGCTCTTTCATAAATACTGAGAATGTCAGCAATCTTAGAACATTCCTGAAGTGTAGCTCGCGAAAATAAAATGCTATCGTCCGCGAAAAATAAATGCGACACCCGTGGGGAACCATTACAAACTCGCGCACCGTCTATCTCCCCGCGGTCTGCAGCTCGAACCAACAAAGATGAGAATACCTCTGCACATAGGAGAAATAAATAAGGGGACATCGGATCTCCCTGCCGAAGTCCCCTCTCTGGTGTAACATGCCCTACCAACTTCCCGTTCAGCTTAAAAGTATAAGTAACACTGGCGAGGCACATCATAACTTTATCAATCCAAGCCACACAAAAACCAAGCTTCAACATTACCTCCCTCAGAAAAGACCACTCCACTCTATCGTATGTCTTGCTCATGTCCAGCTTCAAAGCCATTAACCCTTTCTTCCCTCACCCCGTCTCTTCATGCCATGGAATATCTCAAAAGCAACCAAAGCGTTGTCAGTAATCAATCTCCCTGGTACAAAAGCACTCTGGTGTGAAGATATAAGCCATGGTAATATTACTTTTAAACGATTGGCCATCACTTTCGAAATAATTTTATAAACCACATTACAGAGACTAATAGGGCGGAAATCCCCCATTTCTGACGGTGTCGCACATTTTGGAATCAAAACAATACATGTCTTATTGATTTCAGAAATATCTCCCCCTTCACGCCACCACATTTGGACAAAAGAAACAATATCTGGCCCCACTATATGCCACATTTTCTGGTAAAAAATAGCATGCATACCATCAATTCCCGGAGCCTTTGTAGGATGCATCTGGAACAAAGCACAATGAACCTCCTCCGTCGTAGGAATCGCCAATAGTGCAGCATTTGCTTCCTCCCCCACTTGCCGTTCCGTACCCATGAGTGCCTCAGTCATGTTGGTGGGTGACGATGTCGAGAACATATTCGAAAAATATTCAGAGACAATTGTGGCCATTCCCCGCTCATCATCACACCAATTACCATCCCCATCTTTCAGCTTCTTTATAGTGTTTCGCTGCTTCCTTTGATTTGCCTTATGGTGAAAATAAGATGTATTTTTGTCGCCATCCCGCAACTCGTTTGCTCTGGCCCTTGTAAACCAATATGACTCCTCCAATCGATGTAAATCGTCTAGCTCCATAGAAACTGAATTACACCTCTCCATCATCACCGCATCCGGATGTCGAACCTGCCATGCTTGTAATTCTTTCTCTTTCACCTTTATTCGTTCCTTAATATCACCAAATTTCTTTCTTGCCCACGCTGACAACGCACGAGCACAGCTTCCCACCTTCGTCGTGATGGGCTCTGTAGCATTCCTCGCCCAATCCTGCCGGACAACTTCACTACATTCAGCTTGGGACAGCCATAAAGGCTCAAAGTGAAAACGTCCCTTTGTTTTTGTATGCACAGCTCGCCCATCAGATTGCAAAAGTATGGGGGCATGATCCGATTTATAAATCGGAAAATTGCGGGCTCGGTAGTCAGGGAAGAGCTCGCACCATCCATCATCACCAAGAAAACGATCTAACCTCTCCCTTATCATCGTGGAGGCATCATTGCCCCTTTTCCAAGTAAAAATGCTGCCACTATAGCCCAGGTCCCTTAACTCGCACACTTCCAGAGCATCCCGAAAAGCATCCATTTGATACTCTTGTCGTACCGCACCACCCCCTTTCTCGTTCATGCTCAAGATCTCGTTAAAATCCCCAAAGAATATGACCGGGAGAGTAATAGATTGTTTCAAGCTTTTCATAAGGCGCCACGTTTTATATTTTTCAGCCGTTTCGGCCCATCCATACACACCTACAGCCACCCATATCAGAACATCATTGTCATCACAAATTTCCATGGCAACATGGTGTGACGAGAAAAATATCATCCTGGCATTCAAATCCCGCCACCAAAATCCAATCCCCCCCGATAACCCTCTACTATCAAAACAAACACCATCAGTAAAACCACATTTATCACGTACCAACATCAATTTTTTTGCTTCGATCATAGTCTCCATCAAAAACACAATGTTTGGGCGTTCTCTCCAACACCAAGTTTGGAGGGTGTGAACTGTCCGAGGGTTGCCCATCCCCCGGCAGTTCCAGCTCAGTATTTTCATTGGTCTTCGCGGGGTTGGTCATCGCCAACCTCCGCTACTATCAAAGAGTTAGATCTCTTATCATCATCATTACTCTCCTTTCTTCGCTTCCACGAAACATCCGTCTCAACCATTACAATATCCATACCGTCCTCCACCTCACCACTCTCCTCCTGAAATTTTTGTTTATCACGTCTCCCCCCTATGGTAGCAGATTTCTCCCCTAAACGGCCTTTTAACCCCTTACCTGCCCCCCACTTGCCTTTGGCAGACTTGGCTAGTGTTTTACCTACAATAAATTGCAATGGTGGCTCCTGATAATGCCAAGCCAATTCACAACTACCTCCGGCATTCTGAACGTCCCCTTGTACTACTGCAGCAGATTCCACAACGTGCCCCTTCTCCTCGTCTATCACTCCTTCTTGCACCCCTCCTTTCTTCCCACTCTCTTCATGTACACAGGTCTGCACTAGATTATCCTCTAGCTCCAAACTCCCTCCCCCAAACTCTCCGCACATCTCTGCAGTGGTCTTTTCCCTCTCTACTTGCACCACTCTCCCAGCACCATTTGCCCCACTAGCTTTCTCAACCCCTCTCTCAGCATGTGTACTCATCTCCACCGTAGCCACATTCCCCCCCACATTGTCCTCCATAACATACTGTGTTGTCCCCAAGCTCCCCGTAAGGTCAGACATCACGTTTATATTAAGGGAATCTACATCACGTCTTGGGTTAAACATACCTGGGGATATGGACGTGTCCTTTTACGGCTCACAGAACCGCAGCGATTTGCAGCAATTTAGAAAAGCCTTCGTCTCTTCTTGTATTCGAAGTCTGCCCCTTCTAGGTGATGCTCTTAGCCAAGAACCCCACTGTTTTTCTTCATCCCTCTCATCTTCAGGCACTCGCGCACAATCACGTTCAATATGTCCAAAATATGAGTGAGTGCCGATTAGAATTAGAAAAATATTTTCTAATTCTAATCGACGAATAAATAATTTTCAGCACTTCAACTTATGGCATTTTTATAAATAAATGAAATAAGTTTTTTTTAAAAGGATTAAAAAAATTTGTTGTTTAATGAAGTTATACTATTGTGTGATAAATATCAAATATTATCTCTTCAAAAAAAAAACAAATATTTTATATCAAATAATTAATATTGTATAAATAAATGGCAAATGTTGTATAAAAACTTATAGTATGAAATTTGAATGGTGATTGTTAGAGGTGGGCATAGGTCGGGCCAGCACGTGTCCTAGCTCGGCCTGGCACGAGCCCGCTCGACGCCCGGACCGGCCTGTTGCCCGCTACGTGGGTCGTGGGTTTGACACAGTCAATAAATTTTATTTCAGGCCCACACCGGCACAAGCCCGCCTAGATGGTCCGCGGGCCGAACGTCCCTTTCCTTTGTTTTTTAGTTTAAAATTGTCAAAAATAAAAATAAAAACAACATAACACATGGGTCAGGCCCACAGGAGGCACGAGCCCGACCCGTGGGCCTAGGCCGGGTCATGCAAATTCTGAAAATTTCAGGCCCGACACGACAAGGTCTGTCACTCCCGAGTTTGGGCCCGGCCCGTCATTTCTCCAAACTCGCACGTCGATCCCGTGAACATATCTGACCAGGCCTATGCTCAGGTCTAATGATTGTGCTTTGATTTGACCAAATGTTCCTCCCTAATTGGAACTAGAAAAAACTTATTGGAAGCAATTAAACAAAGCCTCTTTGCAAATTCCTAATGCATAACTAATATGAACACTTATTTTAAAAAGAAATTAACAATAGGTAATAATATATTGGACAACAAAGGTTGTGCAACAAGTCATATATATAACACAAATGTTGTCTATAAAAATCTAGGTTTTACATGTAATATTTGCAACCTAATTATATACAATATTTGAGAATATACAAGGTACAACATTTTGTATATTTTTTAATGTAAATGAACTTCCTTACAAGTATGAGGATTTTGGGGACCTTTATTGTAAGAGGTGAGACACGATCGTATACCTCTGAGACTAGAGATGATGTAACATCATTAGTCTATATATTTAAGGGTCTGGATATTATATACAAGAGTGTGCAACTTTCAAAGTTGAGGTGGTGGATAAGTTTGATATGAATGTTGTTCCATACTATCCAAATTCCTCCACGATGATTAGTGGTATCAATAATGAATTTGTTACCAAAATGAAGGGATTTGAGAATATAAATGGGCAATTATGTCTATTGTCATAGTTTCGAGTGTGAATATTGTATCGGATTTTAATTTATTCTTTTTCTAATAAAACTAATATGAACCCGGTGCACACTAATTAGTGTGCACCCGATCCATATCACGTGAGTTTATGATAGTGTATATTGATATGATATAGTGTATGTTAAAATGATATAGTGTATTAAAATGATATAGTGTATGTTACAGTGATATAGTGTATGTTAAAGTGATATAGTGTATGTTAAAGTGATATAGTGTATGTCAAAATGATATAGTGTATGTTATGTTAAAATGATATAGTGTGTGTTAAAATGATAGTGTATGTTACAATGATATAGTGTATGTTAAAGTGATATAGTGTGTGTTAAAGTGATATAGTGTATGTTACAATGATATAGTGTGTGTTAAAGTGATATAGTGTATGTTAAAGTGATATAGTGTATGTTAAAATGATATAGTGTATGTTATAATGATATAGTGTATGTTAAAATGATATAGTGTATGTTAAAGTGATATAACGGGTCACGTGTCTGGGCCTGGTCCACACTATTTTTAGTGTGAACCGGGTCCACGCAAGTCGGATTGTTAAAAATATAAGTTTAGCAAGAGTTTCGATTTTCTTGCCACCCTAGATATTTTAGCTAATTATTATTCTCATATGAAACATTATTTAAGAGGGTGCATGGTGATCAAATCACATAGGTACGATAGCGAATTATTAAGCATCCGTTCATAAATTAAAATTGTCCCGGCTCGCTTTCTCCTCTTGCCTTGAAAAAAACCAATATAGTTGAGCAGTTGACCTTCACAAAAAGAGGGTTGCTTAGTTCATATCCACTGCTCATTCATGATATTAGCTTACTAATGCAAGGCTATTAAGAGAGCATTTTATTCCCATCATTTTTGCAAACATATATGAATTTATTGGAACTTATTGAACTCCGACTTACTTTTTTAGGATGAAGAAAGCACGAAGTTTGTTAAAAGAAAAGAACACATTGATAATCTGAATTAAAGTTAGAAGTATTTATTATTTTTGTGTCGAAAATCCTCGTTTCTCTCTCTTTACAGAGTGTTTATCCAATTATTAGGTTATATATCTTCTCTTGTGAGAGTTGTAGTTCGGAGTTTTGGTTTTTCTTTCCTCATATGGAAGTTAAGAGTTTGGAATTCATTGTTTTATCAAACGATGCAACTATTGATTATTTACTATACAACGTTGCAATCGTCATTAGATTTTCGTTTGCAATCGACATGGCAATTTTTTTTTCTTTTGACTATGTCAAATTTTGGAATGATAGTAACTCTCGTAAATCACTGCATGATTAGTGAACAAATAAGAAGTATGCTTTATTGTCAGATTTGGTCCACAATCATCAATTTGTACAATAATAGAACAATTTTAATTGATCAAGTTAGATTGTGTTTTTGAGACTTGTGTTAGAACTTAAAACTACCCTCCTTTATATTATTTTTTATGGTTATTTCACCAAATACCCCACACAAAAAAAAAATATTCACCAAATACCCTAATTTTTTTCAAAATTCACCAAATATCCTTAACTTTTAAAAATATTCACTAGATACCAGTGGTTATTTACAAGTTTGCCCTAAGTCAACCTAATTAACCCTAACTAATCCTAACCCTAACCCTCTCTCTCCCCTAACCCATCAGCCTCCCACCCCCTAACAACCCCACCCCACCAGCCCCCAGCCCACCACCCCACCACCAACCCCGGCACCACCACCCCCTCCCTCACAGCCACCAACACCATCCCCACCACCCCCTCCCCTGCAACCACCAACACTAGCCCCCTCTCCCCCAGCCACCAACACCAGACCCACCCCTACCACTCCCCCGTAACCACCATAACCACCCTCCCGCGACTCCTTATCCCGCAACCCCCTGCACGCAGCTTCCATTTCGATGATGGAAGTTGTGTTTCTCTCTCTCTTCGCTTGCGGTGGTGGTGGACGATCGAGAAGATAACCTACAGCCCAGCGGCGTTTTGAAAAAAGTGGGATCTCCGGTGAATCGAGCTCTTCGAATCAACGCCACAAAGATCTCCGGCGGGGTGGGGGAGGATTCGGGCTGGGGGAGGAGGAGGATGTGGTTGCGGGTTGGGGAAGGGTGGGCTGGTGGGGATAGGGTTCTTGGGGGTGGTGGGTTAGGGAAGAGAGAGGGGGTTAGGGTTAGTTAGATTTTAGGATTTTTAGGTTAATTAGAGCTTTTTAGGGTTAATTAACTCTAATGACTAACGTAGTTAACCGTCGTTAGTCATTAAGGGTATTCTTTGTCATTTTTTAAAAATTTTGGGGTATCTGGTGAATACTTTTAAAAGTTAGGGGTATCTGGTGAATTTTGAAAAAAGTTGGGGTATTTGATGAATAAATTTTGTTGTCAGGGGTATTTGGTGAAAAAACAGTATTTTTTAAATATCTTTTTATCATTTTTTAAGTAACGATAACGAAAAAAGAAAAAAAAGCGAAAAAACCTTTCTCACTAGGGTAATACCATCTTTTATCATCTTGAACAATTTTATCTAGTTGGAAGGAAGTAGAATAAGAGATATCCATTACGTAGGAGACTAAATGTCCTACATTTGCGATCCAAGTTGTTACACAGTTGCCTTGTGAAACACATTATGTAATGAGCAACTTTGAAAATTTTGCAATGATAGATTTCTTCAATTATGTTTTACAACTTCTAGGGTGTTTTTCCAACTATTGGATAATATTATATGTAAAGGGATAATATTATATGTAAAGGGTAGAATGGTAATTTACTAAGTCATAGATCTGTATTGTAAACACTATATATATTGAAAACATTTGTATGTGAATGTTTTCCTTTGTTTCTGAACTCTAAAAATCACAAACTGCAACCTAAATCGAAAACATATGTTTTTATTGGATATGCATTGGAATATAAAGGGTATCGTTGTTTTGATCCTACTACCAAGAAAGTCTACACAAGTCGTCATGTTCTTTTTCATGAACATAAATTCCCGTATCGTGCTTTAGTTGGCTCTGAGTCTAGTGTGCCTTACACTTCACCTTTGGTCCTGACCTTTGACTGGCCTTTAACCAATGTTGATCATGCCTCCTCTGCATCGTCTGGCCCGACGACTCGTGTGGCACAATCGACCCCCACTCATTCCCCTCTTCTTGCGTCGTCTCCTGCTGCTCGGTCCTCTCCGACGCGTGTTGCGTCGCCAGCTCCGAGCGCTGGCCCTTCGCCTCCCGCAGCCTCAGACACGAATGCTTCCGTGTCGTCTCTTGCTGCGTCCCCTGCGTCTGCCTCGCCAGCTGTCGAGCCAGCGCTCAATGGCCTCGCCGGGCCCCTTCCCGCGTCCGCCCAGCAGCCTCGTGGCTTCTCGCCATCTGTTGTGCATGCCTTGACAGCTTCGCCTGTTTTGGCCTCTCCCCTCTCGTCTTCCCCTAGTCAGTCTACTCCCCTGTCTAGTGTGTCGTTGTCCCCCGGTGTTGTCTCAAATCGTCATCCCATGGTTACGAGACTCAAAGTTGGTGTGTCAAAGCCTAAAATTTTCATGAACTTAAAAACTGATATAACTGATTCGGAACCTACTAATTATAAACAAGCTTCTAAAGACTCATGTTGGCGTCAAACTATGTTAGATGAATATAATGCTTTGCTTAAAAATGACACATGGGAGTTGGTACCTCGCAACAATGATTAGAATTTACTTGGTTGCAAGTGGGTTTACAAGATTAAATATCATTCTGATGGTTCTGTGGAGCGATTCAATGCCAGACTTGTTGTTTTTGGCAATCACCAGCAGGCAGGTATTGATTACTTTGAAACTTTTTAGTCCTGTTGTTAAATCTACTATTGTTCGCTTGGTTCTTACTATTACTGTTTCTCTAAAATGGTCCATTCGTCAGTTAGATGTCAAAAATGCGTTTCTTCATGGGTTTCTCAATGAAGAGGTTTATATGCGTCAACCTCCGGGTTTTATTCATCCATCTAAACCTACTCATATTTGTCGTCTCCGTAAGTCCATTTATGGTTTGAAACAGGCTCCTAGAGCTTGGTTCTCCAGGTTTAGCAACTTTCTTTTATCTATCGATTTCAAGTGCAGCAGTTGTGACACGTCTATGTTCACTCTCAAATATCGTGGTCATCTCCTTATTCTTCTCTTATATGTCGATGACATTGTCCTTACTGGTAGTAGTCCTCCTCTTGTTGCCAAATTCATATCTGTTCTTTTTTCTCAATTTGCTATGAAGGATTTAGGGGATCTTCATTATTTCTTAGGTGTGCAGGTTGTGCGTACTCCCTCTGGTTATTTTTGTCCCAACATAAGTATGTTTCTGACTTACTTCGTAAATTTCATCTTCATACTGTTAAACCAGTTACCACTCCTGTTGTCTCTAAAGTAACATTGTCTCTGCTTGATGGATAACTTATTGCTGATCCCACAGATTATCGTAGTATGGTTGGTGCATTGCAGTACTTAACTATGACTCGTCCTGATATTGCTTATGCTGTTAATATGATGTCTCAGTTTATGCATGCTCCTCGTACTACTCACATTCATGCTGTGAAAAGAATTTTCAGATATGTGCAAGGCACTCTGGATTATGGACTTTATTTATATAGCAGCAGTTCTCCTACTGTTGTTATTGCCTATTCTGATGCAGATTGGGCAGGATGTCCTGACACACGATGTTCTACTACTGGATATGCTGTTTTCCTTGGGAAGAATTTAATTTCCTGGCGTTCTAAAAAGCAACTGTCTCCAAATCCTCCACTGAAGCTGAATACAGGGTTGTTGCCTACAAAGCTGCAGAAACTATTTGGCTCAAGCAACTTCTTGTTGACATTGGCCATTTTCTCCGTCGTCCTGTGATTGTCTATTGCGACAATGTCTCTGCTACTTATCTCACTGCTAATCCAGTTCATCATGATCGTAGCAAACATATCGATGTTGACTATCACTTTGTTCAAGAAATGGTTGCCAAGGGAGGTCTTATTGTTCGACATGTTCCTACGCAGTCTCAGGTTGCAAACATCTTTACTAAAGGCCTATCTACTGACTTGTTTACTAGACATCGTACCTATCTATCCGTTGTTTCAACCCGTAAAGATTGAGGGGGTGTATTGGATAATATTATATTTAAAGGGACAATATTATATGTACAGGGTATAATGGTAATTTACTAAGTCATAGGTCTGTATTGTAAACACTATATATATTGAATGCCAGGGTTAACCTACATCAGGTTAACACAATTATTTCCCACACTTGTACACCAACTACGTTAATAGAGTGTTAAGACAATAAGCTAAGATGGCCGCCTTCTAGAGTTAAAGTTGAGTTTCACATAACCTTAGGTTGGTGACTGGTTAGAAATAATAACTGATGATGGGGTGGAAGGTGGTGTATTGGTGGTGTATTGAAAGTAGTAAACATATAAAAAAAAGAATTATCTAAAGCAAAACAAGAATTTCATAGAATGATAAATTAACCTAAAAGTAACTTGTAAATATTGAATATTTTTTTATAATAGAAAACTTTAGAAATCTTCTTTTTCCATATAGATGAAAGAAGAAGATAACTTTACTAGAGTTTATTCTTAGCGAGTTCAGTGGCGGATCCGAAATTTTTAAATAGGGGGTAATATGATTAATTAGATAAACTCGGTCTCAGTATCTAACATCATAAATATTACAATTCAAAATATTGTAATACTTAAGGTCATAACTCTCAAAATACAAAAATTAATAAATAAAAATTAAACAAAGAGTTGAAGATCGTCTGGTTATTTCCTTTTTGATTTTTTTTTATCCAAATGTCATTTTCTATATCCAATACATAAGTAAACTAGTTATTATCTACTAATTAATATAGTCCATTTAAAATCAAATCAATAAACAATAATCAATTTATTATAAAAGAAAGAAAATTCCATATTTAATAATGCTAAATTTGCAGACAAAGTTACCATTCCACAACCAAAGCATGTAGCATACAAAAATCAACTCCCCATATAATCTCATTACCATGTACGTCGTAACAAGTAACCTACAAACCCAACTCACCATTATATCCATCTTTAATTGTCAAGCAATCAAATATCAATTCACATTTTTATTTCCAAGAACAAAAAAATCCCACATTATTTATCAATTATCATCAAGAAAAAAAAAAAAAAAAACATATACTATTCACCATATGATGTCATAACCATGGAAAGCACATGCCCTTTATGAGCTTGCATTGCCATGACAAAACACTCCCTAAATCATTCTTCTCACCTTCCTCCACTCCACAACACTCTCGTCTCTTCATCACCCACCACGCACACCACCTCCGACGCAGTGGAGCAAAGCAATAGAATAGAGGCACAAACGAAGGAATATTCCCATTCAAATGATTGTTTAGAAAGTTCAAAATCCTCAAACTTGAGATACCCAAATCAGGAATTTAAGGAGTATACTAAATTCCATGCAGTGGAGCAGTACACCTAACCCCCCAATGTGGCATATCTTCTTTCTCTCTCTTCTTTTTTCCCTGTTTCACGTTTCTTCCTCAAATCCTCTTTTTTAGGGTTTTCAATTTCACAAACCCCCAAATCCCATTCTACATCCGCCACTGAACGAATAATTGATCAAATTGATCCTCAAAATTAAACACATTAACATGTGGAGAGGTCCATTATTGAAATTTTAAATATGATTTTTTCACCAGGTACCCCTCTTGTTTCAGAACTGCACCAAATGCCCTTTGTGGTTTGCGTAAAATGCACCAAATATGCTTAATGATTAACGACGTCAATTTTCATTAATTATTAAGGGGAATATCAATGTGATTGTTCTAAATAACCCTTAATTAACCCAATTATTCCAAATAGCTCCTAATTAACCCTAATTAAACACATCCCTCTCACCATTCAGAACCCCCACCCATGGCCTGCCTAGCCACACCCGCCACTCACCCACCACCCTATCCCAAAACAGTACAACCTCCTCCTCCCTTATCTTTCTTTCCTCCACCTTCCGATCCTCTATCTCCTCCCTCCCCTCCACCACGCACACGTTTGATTATTTTTTGGGGATTTTTGCTCAAATTAATCTGGACTAACTTTAAAACCAAATGATGTATTACTTCGTGTGTTTTTAAATTGCTACATTTATCTCTATCCAAAATACTCTATTAAGCCAAGTGGTGAGCTATGGTGTCCCCCCTACGAGAAAACTTATATACTCCTAAATTTAAATATAAAAAAATATTTCCTGTATTATAATTACGTATAATACAGAAAGTTGTAAAAAGAGAAAACTAACATAAAAAAGTTTAAGATTGCTAATAAAAGATTACTTACGATGAGAAAACTAACATAACAAAGAAATTTTCTAACAATTGTAAAGCCAAAATACAAAGTTTTCTTTTACCTAAATATTCAATGACAATTGCAAAGAACATAATTTAAAATTTTATTAAATTACCGAGAAAAAAGAGTATAACTCATCTTTTTATTTTTCGATTTCATAATTGTCGTAGACAAGATGTTATTCAAGTGTAATAATTAAACCTGATGAGAAAAAGTAAGCATAGACCAACTTCTCTTTTCTTCATTTTCAATCCAATGTTTTGTAAAAATAGATTTTAAGTACGAAGTATATGTTTATTTTCACATTAATATTAATGTTTTTTACGATTCCGAATATTAATATTAATATTAATATGTTGTCGCGCACATCACGTGCATACGAGGCTAGTTAGAAATAAAAGGGAACGTCTTCCATGGGAAAATGGAAGGAAAGAGGAGGAAAGGGGGAGAGAAAATCAATAAAAAGAATATTAATTAGATTTATGCATAACGATTAACGGAAACTTGACGCCGTTAGTCATTAAGGGGGTGTTTGGTTTAGATAGGGGAAAAGGTAAGGGTATAAGAAAGAGAAACAAGGAGAATGGAAAGGAAAACCCTTTGATTAAAAAGGTTGTTTGGGATAAAAAAACTCATCTTCAACTTCTCACCATTCCTCCACCATGTTCCCCCTTTCTCTCTCTCCAAGAACCACCTCCACCTCACGTTACCCCCTTCCCTCGCCTCTACCACCTCACTGCTGTTAATAACCACCGTCCATCACCACCGCGAAATTACCGCCACCCATCACCACCGCCAAGTAACCATCGCTCCTCTTCTTTCTTTTCTTTTCTACCACCATTAAAGGAGAAATTAGAGATTTTAAAGGTCAAATTCGACCATAAAAACTTCAGATCTGAAGTTTTCCTGGCCAAATTCGATCCTTAAAGCCATAATTATTGATAAGAAGAAGTATTCTTTCATTCTTACTCTTGAATTTTTTTTCTTTCAAGTTTTTAGGCTTATGGGTTTTCAAGTGTTGTTGGTGGATTTTTGGGTGGTTGTGTTGTTTGGGAGGAAGTGGTGATGGGTTTATGGGTGCATGTGGATTTTTTCCGGTGGTTTGGTGGTGGCAATTGCTTACGGCGGCAATGTGATGGTTAGGGTAACGGAGGTGGTGGAGACAGTGGCTAGGATGGTGGATTTGTGGTTGGTGTGGCAGTGACGGTGGCTAGGATGGTAGGTCGGTGGTTTGGGTGGTGGTACAATGTCTAGGGTGGTGGTTGTGGTGGTGGTCAACCATTGGTCAAGGTGACCATGGAGAAGATAAGGGAAAGGGTAAGTGAAACCTTAGGGGGGGATGGGTAATGGAAGTAGAGGACTTTGGGGTAATGAGGAGTGTAAAGGGAATAATTAAAGAGTTCGTATTGTGTCGGACGAGTCTCGTCGGACGACTTCACTTGAGTTTCAGGTAGTCTTCATTTTTTTTTCAGGTAGTCTTCATTTTTTTTCAGTTAGTCTTCATTTTTTTTTCAGTTAGTCTTCATTTTTTTTCAGTTAGTCTTAATTTGTTTTCAGTTAGTCTTCATTTTTTTCAGTTAGTCTAAATGAAAGTAAGTTACCTCTAACTGAAAGTAACTTAGGTCTAAATGAAAGTAACTTAGGTCTAACTGAAAGTAACTTAGGTCTAAATGAAAGTAAGTTAGGTCTAAATGAAAGTAAGTTACCTCTAAATGAAAATAACTTAGGTCTAAATGAAAGTAAGTTACCTCTAAATGAAAGTAACTTACCTCTAAATGAAAGTAACTTGGATTCTTAGTTTTATTATTCTTTCAGTTGGTTTCAAGATTTTTTCAGTTGGTTTCAATTTTTTTCAGTTGGTTTCAATTTTTGTCCAGTTGGTTTTAATTTTTTTTCAGTTGGTACATTATTTGTTTCAGTTGGTCCATTATTTCTTTCAGTTGGCCCATTATTTCTTTCAGTTGGTCCATTATTTGTTTCAGTTGATCCATTATTTCTTTCAGTTGGTACACATAATACAAAACAATGTCCAACTGAAACAAAACAAAAACTAACTGAAATAAAACAAAAACCAATTGAAACAAAAAAAATAACCAACTGAGAATGAAAAATAATACCTTTAAAAGTATTTTGGAGGGGATGCTTGCCAAATAACCATCATCTTTCAAATCTTCATTCCTACTTCAAAGCAAATTATACTTCAGATCACAACATTCTATGACAAACAAAATGTCTACGATTTGATCTTCTATCAAGCCAAACAAAATGCATTTTCGAGGACATCAGGACTAATTCCATGACTGTTGGAAAGTACCACATCGTCAATCCCAATGAAGGAATTCCGTTGCCATAAACTCACAAAGTCACTGTTTGGGTAATTTTTATTCACCCTCGAGATCGATTTCTTCGGGAACAATTCAAATTGTAAAAAAAGGTTGATAATTTTGTGAAATTGAAAAAAAAATTCCCTAATTTTGATTTGATTTGAGTTTGTAGGTGACGTCGTCGTATGGGAAGAAAAAGTGAGTGAGGGAAGAGAAGCAGATAGTGGTGTTGTTGAGAGAGAAGATGTATTGGGCTCAGCCCGTCTGATAGTAAACAATACGTCAGACGGTCTGACCCAATACTTTCACATAATTAAAATGTGTTAACAAACAACAAGGGAATCGACCTATTTGATTCTCTTACCCTCTCCTAAAAACCCCTAACCAAACGCCCCATAAAAGTATTTGATACATTTATGCAACCACAAGAGTATCTGACACATTTCTGAAACAAAAAGGGTATCTGATATATTTCGTGAAACCTCCGAAATACTTATTAAAAGACCGTTTTAAATAAGACCTACTACGAGCAAAGGCAAACAAGTTTTAAAAAACAAGTGGTCAATAGAATTTAAATGAGAATCACCTACGATTGATGAAACACATAGGATTTAAACTACTATTATATTCCTAATCGACCCAAATTTCAACTTTTGGCTTTTGGACACCCTAAAATTAGAGGTGATCATGGGCCGGGCCGCGGCAAAAAAAATTTGCCCATTGGCCGGGCCGGACCGGGCCTAAATTCGGGCCGAATTTTTGTGTCCAAAGCCCGCTATTTCGGGCCGGGCTTAGCGGACTTTTGCGGGCCAAAACGGGCCGGGCCAAAAAATAGACTAAAAAGTCGTTTTTAGCTTGCCCAAAGCCCGCCCAAAAACAAAAAAAAACAGGCCGGGCCAAAATGATCACCTCTACCTAAAATGAAAAATCTACACTCTTAAATCCTAATTTACCCGAATTGCTGGCATCCTACAAAAACCGGGTAATTAAACCCTAAACTTCTCAAAATGTCCCAAATCTCAGTCGCTGCAAACATCTAAACCCTAGCTAAAACCCTAATATCTCCGACAACTCTATCCTTCATTCATTCACTCTTCTCTGCAAATTATTCTTCAATTCTTCAATTGCTCAACTCCATTTTGCACTTCCCAACTTCTGAACTTCAGTTTTTCCATCAATTAGGCAACAAAGAAAACCTAAAAATCAACCTTCGGAAAAGAAAGAAGAAAAAAAGTTCGAGAAAAATGGAGGTCGACAGAGTAGATGGGCGTACGCCAACCATGTTGAGGCCGTTGGCATGTTCTATAAATGTCCTCAATCGTGCTCATGGATCCGCCAGTTGGTCTCAAGGTAATATTTCAATTTCTTTTTGGGGTGTTGGTTTGCGAATTTGGAGTTTATTCTTATCATTTTAATCCATACTTCATCATCAAAGAGTGATTTATGTACTTTGTGTTGGTCATTTTGTTGATGTATTGCAATGTTATTATGTCAAATTTGGTTTTGGTAGTTGTTTTTTTTGCTGATTTTTGCTTTCAAAGTGTTGGTTCTTTAAGGAATTAGTTTCTCTGTGTATTAGCTAATTCGGATGTATTATAGTTGGTTTTTCTGGCCTTGCTGCTTGCAATGTGTATTGCTTGAACTCGTTGCGGAACTTTGTAGTAAAGAAGTCTGAGGTTGTGGGTTGAGAGTAGTGGTTTTTCTTTGTCGATTTTTTGTTATATATGGAGGATCAATTACTTGAGTTCCCGTGTCCGTTGGAAGGATTGCGTGTGTATTCCCACTTGCTAAAGCAGGAAAAGTCAGTTAGTTCAGTAAATTGTAATGTTGTTTTGATGTGTAATACTGTATGATTTTGTATTTAGGGGATACCAAGGTTCTAGCTGCAGTTTATGGACCAAGAGCCGGGACTAAGAAGAATGAAAACCCGGAGAAAGCTTCAGTTGAAGTTATTTGGAAGCCAAAAACAGGGCAAGTTGGTATGTTAGCTTTATTGTGTACTACATCCATGTTGCTATCCCTATTGAATATCTGATTAGCTTCTTTTGGTGTTTAGTATGCATAAATGAAAATATGAAATCCATGTAGTTATATGTATCAATGTTTGTAATATATTCCCGGTCTATATTGATGGATGCTTGCTTCTGCTTTTCGAAATTTGACAACTGATGAGTTCCCCAAGGAAGTTCCAAATATGAAATAATTTTGCCGGGGATGAGTTTTCAAAATTCTGGCTATAGGGGACAGGAGCTGTTTGTGCATCATAGTTGATTAGGACATATTACAGGCATTTTGAACGCTAATTTGAGCTTCTATGTTCATGAGGATGAAGATGGATTAAAATGGGAATGTTGTTTAATATCTGGCTTTCCTGGTCTTGTTACTCAAATTCAGTCATCTAAGAGCTGTTTATTAACTAGGGAAATTGGAGAGAGAGTACGAGATGATATTGAAGAGAACATTACAGAGCATTTGTATATTGACAGTCAATCCTAATACCACCACTTCTATAATTGTTCAGGTAAGGCCTGCTCTTTGGATGCCATAATTGATGTAAATATCTGCACATCAACTCTCTCTTGAACTCATATTGATTCTAGTTTAGGCTATGTTCGGCAATTCAGTTTAGTTACCCATGAGTCTAAATCTAAAATGTACTTAAATACTTCCTCCGTTCTTCAATAATTGCAACATGTAGGGGTTGCGCATTTTTTAAGGAGATGAGAGAGACAGGGAAAGATGGAAAAAGGGACCCATGTGATAAGGAGAGAGATACAGAGAAAACGTAGTCAAATTTTGTTGCAATTAATATGTAACTTCCAAATAAGGGTAATGTTGCAATAATAGAAGAATGGAGAAAGTAGTTTCGAGTTTTTTATTTTTTTTTGACATGGAGCTTAAATAAATGTAAGGAGTTAAAAGTGACTTGATTTGAAACAGTACCTTGAGTAGCCTCTTAAATTAAGGATCCAGATCTTTGTTTCTTTTACTTTTTTTTCCATTGTTTTTGTTATCCTATAAGTATCTCTTGAGAATGTTTTATCTACTTATATAACTAGTTTAACAAAACAACCCTTGCAAGCAGATAACTTTTCAGTTTCAGTTCGTGCATGTTTGCAATCAGTTAATTTTTTTTAGCTGAAGCCTTATCTATTTTCATTAGGAAAGAAATCAATTTCAAATATATTTCTAATCTCTTTTCATGCATTCAAAGACTTTTGGTCTTTTTTAATTTGTGAATAATCCTTGAAGTCCTATAAACCTTTGGCATCTGCAAAGGGCATATGATGGCTTACACTTGATCTCTGAACCTCAGGTAAGTCCTGTTGAGACATAAAAAAAATTAACTGATGCCATTTGCAGATCCAGAAATCCGTAAACTTTTTTTTTTTTTTTTTTTTACTATATTACAGATTTTTTGCATATATATTATAACATCCTTGTTAAAATATAATCTAGTGAAGAGGGCAAATTCATGCAAGGAAGACTTTTTTTTTTTTTTTCTTTTGGGGGGGGGGATGGTTAGGAGTTAAATATGCTTATCCCACTAAAGCGGTGTTGGCTGACATTAATGCCTTTCTTATCATAATCCTTTGGATTCTCCACGTATATGTTACCGACATATACATAACAAGATTTACACCCAAAGTTCCTTGCATAAGAGCAGTTTATAATATTATGATAGACTTATACCCATGGATCTTCATAGATGAAGAATGTACCCTTCTACATTACTCTTTTCTTCTTCTTTTTCTTTTCTGTTTGGGGTGGTGGTGGTGGAGCGGAACTGATTTATGCTTTCTGCTAAGAACTATAGTATGGCTATCATATAAAGCTTGGTCCTTTGGCATGAATATGGGATTGATCTTCCTACTTACCTATAACATCTCTAATCTCTTTGGTAAAAATATGGTGTGATTATTGTGACGAGGCTCCAGTGTTACCCTTACCTAATTCTCTACTTCTACTGTTTGGTGTTTCTTGGGGTGATGGGGTCCCAAACTCCTGGAGTCATTTCACTATAGCATGCTAGTGGAAATTTTTTCATACTGTGGGGGAAAGGGGGGAGTACATGTAGCAACATTATCATTTTGCCTGTTGAAATGGACTTCCATTCATTTGGTTGGTTAAGTTGCTAAGGCAACTTGTTTACATGTCTTCACATTCAACCAACTTCTCCGAGGGAAATGTCTGTTGGCCTAAAGCATCATAGTAGAGTCTCATGGGGCATATTATTATCTAAATCATATGAATCCTTGCTGTGGATTTTCTATGAAGAGCTTCAGTGGATTTTTTTTTTGAGATTGCATGCTAGAGATCTAAATTAACGAGCGAGAAAGAATTGTGTACTCCTTATAAGATATATATCCCATAATGTCTGGTTTATCTGATTACGCACATAGTAGGTCCAATAAATGAGCAAGAATCAGCCAACAGAATGAGAGCATATTTAAAATGGTGAAAAATGATTGGACGAAGATGCATTTTTTAATCGAAGAGGACTGTCAAATGGGATAATCGAAATAGAAAGGAGCACCATCATTGTGGTAGGAGGCAGGGTCTCATCATAGGCATGTATTTGAAGATGTATTTGGACATTATGAGCATTTTTCTTGCTCCCGTATGCCTGTTGCACTTCTCTTTTTGTGTTTTTGTTGTCTAATAATTGAGGCTAGTCAGGTCATTGTCAATGACGGAATATGTTTTTGCGCAAATGTCTTTCAATATGTCATCAAGTTTATTATGTTCAGCTGGTCAGTTGATGTAATCTAATTGACCCAGGCACATCAATATGACGTGTGACAGAAGGATGGAAACAACAAATATTGTTGATTACAAATTTTTTGGCATGTTCTGGTTACTCCTTATGTTTGCTGATTTATTGATCTGAAGCTAATTTCACAGCTATCAACTAAACTACCTCCATATTGCTCTTCCCAACCCCTCCTCACTGTTCGTGAAGTGAATAGAATTTAAAGCGTTCGGAAATTATCTTTGTACTGTATTTCTGCTTGCATTTTTTGTACTGGTTGTCATATTGCTCATAGATTTTACAAACAACCGGTCTGCACCAAGGTTTTCAATGCCGACCCCCCCCACCCCTTCCATTGCATATTTTGTAAAAATGGAAGCTGCTGTTTTCCAGCAAAAGCATACTGTGACTTCATTCTTTTGTGTTTATTTGCAGGTTGTCAATGATGATGGTGCTGTATCCATATTTGAATCTACGCACATGTCGTTTTGTTATACAGTTTGATAATCTTATCATTTTGTCATCAACTTTCTCTCTCTCTATCTTACCCCATGATTCCCCTTTTCTCCTTATGTTGGTCTTGCTCCCAAATTGGATATCTGCTGAGGGGCCTAAACCTGAGGACATATACGACTTATGTTTCCCTTTGAACTGATTTGGGTTAATTCCAAGCTTGTTTTGGTACACTAAAAGATCTTGATATAAAATTAATTCCAAGATCCTATATCATGATAATTTTCTTGACTGAAATTCCGCCAGCTTCTTCCTTGTGCAATTAATGCTGCTTGTGCTGCACTTGTTGATGCTGGAGTTCCTCTGAAGCATCTGGCTGGTAATATTTTTATCCTTTCCCAATTGGATAAAGGGCATGAATGTTTCAATATATGAAGTCTTATCTAGATCTATACATCTAAGATTTTAAAATTTTGCATGCTCTGAGATGGTTTTTTGAGAGGCTGTCATAGTTATGTTAGTTTGTTATACTCTTTTCTGCTGACTATAACATTCCTGATGTTTTGTCTTTCTTCAGTTGCGATATGTTGCTGTTTAGCTGAAACAGGATGTGTCATATTGGATCCTACAAAACAAGAAGAGCAGGTAATTGAGTCTCTTGCTTCCTTTTTTCAACACTTAGTGTGTTCTGAGTAACTGGTGAATGCATTACTATGTTGAGATGTCTACTGATTTTCTCAGTCTGGTATAATGAATCCTATAGAAATCTATTTGCGAGCGTTTGATTCGTATGATTCTGGTATGAGGTATGGGTTTAGAATGAGCAAAACCCATACCTAGTGTTTGTTTGATAAATTGATAGATTCAAAACCATACCTCAAATCCATAAGGTATGGTGTTTAGAAACTCAAGGGGGGAGGTGGGTATGGCTTATACTAATACCTTTAGGTATCAAGTAAAAGAAAAAATTTAATTCCCAAAAAATTAAAACACATGGTATTAGGTAATCAAGTTCCAAACCTTTACCACCTTGATGTCATTCTTGATTTCAAACCCATACCACTATATGAGCCAAACGCCCCTTAATCACTTATTTATCATCATTATGATTGGGGTGTGGAGAGGAAAAGTGAGAAAATTTGTGCTGTACAATCCTTAATGAATCATCTACATATATCTGTGTTGGCAGGAAATGAAGGCATTTGTCTATTTGGTTTTTCCCAATTCCATGTTGTCGGTTCTACAAGGTTCAAGCCATACAGATGATGAACCAATGGAACATGGAATCATCACATCTGTTACTCATGGAGCAATGTCAGGTACTTGTCATTACATACTTAATCTCTCTCTCTCTCTTGGTGTGTGTGTGCGTGTGTGCGCGCATCTTCGTTGGCATCTGCGTGCACGCGCGCACGATTATCTCTTTGTACCACAGTGAATGTTACTAATTATTAATTGTTAAGGGCCCGAGCTGCAATGAATATAAGTGACATATTTAAGGCTGTGCTGTGATGCTATTGCAGATGTCTTTTTCTCAATGCAATTTCGTTACTAATTATAGGGGCTAAGTCAAAAATAAGCTCTTCAACTTTGCCAAATTTCAGGGTTAAGGACCTCAACTTTCTGCTTAGCATTATGGACTTCCAAGCTTACTTTGCTATAACTTCTTTTAACTCAATTTTTGTACACTTTTACAATGAAACAAACCCTCCCTTTTCCCCCCTTTTTATATTTAGAAATTTACATAGTATTTAGGTTTTCTCTCCTCTCTTACCTGATTTTGTGTCCTGTGAATGGTATTCATAACCAGAAAAAAAAACTCATTTGAAGCACAAAAATCATGGAATTAGTTATGAATAGCAAAAGAACCTTTCGGTGGAGTCGCGTGGTGAATCCAAAGTGGAATTGGATCACACATCATTACAAGATTTATATGTAGGAGTTGAAATGATGAAATCTCAGAGATCTTTTCTTTCCTGATAAAATCTCAATTGTATGGCTAAGGGCTTCGTGTAAAGCAGGGTCAACATCATAGAGCTCACGTATCTATTCATCTTTAATTGAAGCAATCAAACCAGATCTGAGGGATATAACAATGTTCTACTTTTTTTTTATAGGGTGCATCATTGTCCTTGTCTCTGCTTAATTTCTGTTAATATTTTGAGCTGAAATTAACAGAGACAATGTTTGTGTGCGAGTATGAATTCAACAATGGGCTTCAATCAATTTGGTAAACTAGTACATAACTACATACTCATTTACAATCTTATCTTTTAGGCTATCTGCAGTTCTTTCTTTCAGTTTTTGTAATTATCATAATGAAGTTAGACCAGAATAGTGTGAATGACATTTCTTGCAAAATAAGAGCAAGAAGATGATATTTTTTATCAACTAATCAATAGAATTCTGGAACATTAGGAAGAGAGAAAATTAAGTAGAGGGGAGAGAAAATAAGCTGAAAGTGGATTTTTTTTTTTTTTTTTTTTTTGCATAGGCTCTTTTTCTTAATCTGTCAATTAGAATAGAATAAAGAGGTGGAGCTAATTAAGTTGATGACATCGACCTTAAGTTCTAAAAGTTTAGGTCCTCGAAGTTTGCTCAACTTGTATTTTTAGATGTATATAGGTATAAAGAAATATGCTGGAGGCACTTGGTGAACTGGGGTGTAACGTGTCGATATTGGCTACCGAGCTTTCTCCTTTGGTGGCTTTAAAGTTGGATGTTAATTTCTTATTAATGCACTTAATTTGTAGTAAATAGTCTTGTCTTCTTTTTGAGTTTAATGTGAAGGTTGGCTGGCAGGTTCATTAATTCTCAATCAACATCCTCAGGACTTTATCATAGATAAGCCAGTATGGTTAGTCGTGCAGAATTATTTCTGTTGTCCAATTGTGCTAATTAAGAAAATACTCCATTTGGAACAATTAGCTACATTGTTTTTTTTTTTTGTTGAAGCAAGCTTTTGTCTTGCAGAATTATTTCTGCTGTTAATTGTTCTGATTAAGGGAAAAAAACCCACTCCATCGATTTGGGACAATTAACTGCATTGGTATCTCTCTTTTTTAGTAAGCTTTGACCATGTCTTACTAATACTATGCACTTGAAAAATCTCATAATATAAAGGACCATAAAAAAGTCTAAAAAATGAGATTATTGCTACGATAGTCTTATAGATCAGCTAATAACCAATGCTTTTTTTGCTTTTGAAAAGTGCCATATACAGCCTGATTATTATCTCAAAATAGAGACCAGGTCATTATACTTTCGAAGTTCACCTTCTGCTAGATACTTCTGTATGCTGCAGGTTTTTTTTGAAGTTTGGAAAATGGCAACTGGTGTATGAAGTAATAACGTTTTCCTTTGCAACTTTCATATGGGTTCTGAATATTTTCTGAACTGCTTAAGGGGCCTCTGCATATATTTGTTCTTACTCTTTATGAGGCTTACATGAATGTAAAGTTCCTGTGAATATTGTTTATTTTGTTGGGTATTCTTAATGATTGTTTTGATGGAGGAATTTTCATGGAAAGGGTATCCTTGTTTAGATGTAACATGGAGAAATGGAAAGCAAAGGAATTAGAAAATTCGTTTTCCTTCCCCTCTTGACAAACAAAATCATTCCAAAGTTGGAAAGATCTAAAAGAAAAATGGAAGCTCATTCTTCCCTTTCCTTTCTCTTCCCTGTCTTTTCCTTCTGTACTTTCCTCCATATCGCTATCCCAAATTAGTATAGTTACTTTTAGGAGAATCGGCTAAGAATTATATGAGCTTTCACTAGCGATCCTAATATTATTTAGCACATTAAAAAGTGGAGTTCATATTAGTCTTAGCAAATAGTCCAGTTTTGTATCATATTGCGAACATATGAGTGGAGGTTTATTATTGTCAACCAAATTTCCTTATTTTTATCAAGTCTAGCTAAGTCAATGCTACACTTGTAAAGTGGAAGAATTCTTCAGGTTTAGAGAGTAGATGTGCTTGAACAAGAGTTATTGTGTGTTTCTTTTATTTTGTTGTGTATGTAACTTAGTATACAATAATGTAAAGTAATATACTAATGCTACTTCAGTTATTCGTCTTTTCCCCTTTCTGATTGTTCGATAAATCCTTCTATGTTGCAGTTGAAGATTATTTTGACTGTCTCAAGATCGGACGTGCAGCAACGGCAAAACTCTCTGGTTTTCTAAGAAGTCGCCTGCAAAATCGGCTTCCTAGTGACTTGCTTGGGGATAATTGATTTTTGGTAAGGTAAACTCTGTAATTTACATCCTTAGGAGATGATTTGACTTTGGCAAAGTTTAGCTACGTCATCTGGTGTACACTGTCCAATTCCATTATGTATGTAGTTGCCTCTCATTGCCCATTGGTAATTTGCCACTCCATTTTATAAGGTAGACTTTGAACACTAATATGTTTTTAAATTTGACTTGATACACTAATATCTCCGAATGTACATTGTTAAAATTTAATTCTTCTTTTACTAAAAATACTGCTTTACAATATTATTTTCTAAAATGTCTCCCGCTGTTTTTAAGTTGCAACAACTTAACTTTTGCACTTTGAACATACTTCAATTTTACCGTATATGGTGATTTGCGCACAAGGAAAACATAGCGATGTGGGGTCATGTAGTTTGTGGTGGTGGCTTAAGCTCTTACAGTCACATTAATAGCATCATTATCACTGGCACTTCGAGCTTTGTATTGTCAGCAAGTATAGATTTCACCATATGAAATTGCTATAATTTTAAAGCTAATTAACGTGGCTGTCTTTGTTGATATAAAGCAAGACTGTCGAATATATTTATGGTCATCAGAAGGCCGTGCTATCATTTAACGCACCCAATTTACTTTGGGTGCTTCGTGTTTTATGCGTACGTCTTACACACTAATTACTTTAGTACATTACTATAACAGTAAAAGCAATGTCTGATAAGGTCGACTGCATCTCTTACAGCTCCTCCATGTTCAATTAAAATTGATGTTGGTTGGTGACTTGGTGCTTTGAAATCCACTTATGTGACTTTTAATTCTAACAAATCGTATCGAAAATGAAAACTTTTTTTTGTCGGGGAGGTTGAGACAAGTACACTACATCTAACAGAGTATAAGGGATCATTTTTGACATGTCGATCATCCATTGACATGGCATATCTAGAGGATGCGCTTTGCCAAATAGTATAAGGGTTGAGTTTTCTCAAACCTAAATCGGTTCAAGGCTCGGTCTGGGCTAGGCCAGTTCAAGTTATGCAAATCGGCTTGTTTTTTGTATTTGTGTAAATGAAAATGCATTATGATTTTTGAATTTTGATTGCATATGTACTGGTTTTTACAATAAATAATCTTTGATACCATCTAATTACACTGGTGTTTTTTTTATAATTGGGCCGAGAATGAATTATTTTTATGCATTTTCTTGACTAGTTCAACGGGCTAGCTGAGTTAAGTTCGTAGTCCAATTCAGGGCTGAGTCTTCTTGTGGGTCGGTTTAGGGATGGGTTCGATCAGGCTTGTCCAATGGCCACCTCTAATGGGAATATGAGTGGTGCTTGTACGATCTATTTATTTTCTTTTTCTTACTCACTTTTATTGATATGAGATTAGACGTGACTGAAGCAAATTAGAATGAAAAACATATCAGATGATGTTAGATTGTGAAGTAGTATTTTCCTTTTGTTTCAAATAAATAGATGTTTCAACTATTTGATTTTCGTTCGTCTGCTTCCACTGTTTGGTCGAGAAGAATCGGAGGATCTTCGTGGCGTTTTGGCGGTGTCCTGTCTTGCCTCTTGCTTTGTTTCTCATTACTTCTCGCCGACGTTTCTTATTTGGGACTTTTTGTCCGGTTTATGTCAGTTTTTTCGGAAGGACCTACTAGATGTAAGTTCACGAACTTGGGCACCTTTCTCTTGAGCTTTTCCCTGTAAAGGTAATGTTTTGGGTAAGGGTTTCTTGTTTGGAGTAGGAAGTGCTAAATTCGAGTTTTGTGGGTTTGTTTACCGAAGTTAACCTTTGGTGTTTGTTCCTCCTTCGATGAGTGGAGTTTGGCATTCGGAGAAGTTGTAATGTGGTATGGTGGGTTGTCAAGGAAAAAGGATTTGCATGGAAGGGGATTTAGGGTTTCAGAGATCGGTTTTGTCAGTTTATGTGTGGGATTAACGAAGGTTAATTCTCTATCTAGGTTAGCGATGATATTGCTTTTCGTCGCTCTCAAAACTTTTTATCTGAACGTTGCTCCTCATTTTATGGGGGTTCATAGCATGCTTCTTGAGTCACTTGTAATGATTTATGTAGGGGTGTTCATTTCGGATAATTCGACTCGATCCGAAATTTCAAATTAGGGAAAATACGATTCATATTCGATTCGAAAAAATCGGATATCCGAAGATTTAAATTGGATCGGATAACTGAAAACTAAAAAAATTAATTTTTTCAAAGGAAAAGTACATAAATAAGTTTCGAATATTCGAAATTTAAAATTTCTAATCCATACCTGATTCGGAAATCTTCAGATATCTGATCCAAAATATCTGAAACCTAAAAAATCGTATCGGTTATTTGATTTACCGGATCAAATATATATGCACATCCTTACTCTTGTGGCTTTGTGAGAGGTGTCAAGTGTTAGTGACTCGATTTTTTACCACCCTTTCGGTTCTTTCCTTGGTTTCTAAAGCCTCAAGTGGAGCTCAATCTCCTTTATTACAATCACTAATGATAGCTTTGACAAGTTTGAACGCTGTCAACTAATTCATCTCAACAATCAGCAGTTCATTGGAGAAACACTTGTTACTTCCTTAGTTTCTTGTAATTTGTTTTTTATTTGTTTTCTCATTGTTGCAGGGTCTTTGATGACCCTAGTGATAGTGTGTAATATTAATGCAAATTTTTGCGATGTTAAAACAAAATTAATAAATAGATGTTTGAGATGCACTACAATTATGATTATGATCACCAAGCTTGGCTCTCCTCACCTTATACTTTATGTGTTCTTTTATACTCCCTATGTCTTAGAAATAATTGAACATTTATTAAGACGCATAATCTAAGGTGATAAGTTGTATTGCATTTATCAAATGTTGAAAAATGGGTATATTTTCATTGTTAGAGGAGATAGAGTGGGGGCGAAAAAGGTGTTATAAAACTACTATAATAATAATAAGATTATGTCGATTATGTCAAGAATGAAAGTGTTCAAATTTATTTGGGACCACTTAAAATATTCAAACTGTTGTAGGACGCACATTGTATAACTTTTATAAATTGCTTATTGTACTTGTAAATTGACAATTTTTGGTAATATATTCTCTCTATCTCTTTAGTAGCAAATTTTTGTGTTCTGCAATCTTCCAAGGAAAAAATATAGAGGAAATGGTAATTTAATTCTTATACTAAAATATAAGATATTTTTGAATATGTCTCAATGTACATCAAAATTTCAACTTTTTTTTCGCCGTCTTAGATTACTATTTAAACTTAATATGACACATAATTTTATGATATAAGTTATTTAGTTATCAATCGTTATTTTATTGTAAGCAGATTTTGAAGGAATTAACATATGTTTTTTTATTGCTATGTACTCCTTACCCATATTAATTAGTACATTTCCTATTTTCGTTCATTGCATAAGATGCATGGTGTCACTAATTTAATATTAGTTCTCCGTATTCAATAATAATCCAATAATTATAAGGAAAAATCATCACATTCTGACTTCAAAAAGTTGAGGTCACACAATCTACTAATTGTAATTAATAAAATAATACTCGGCTAACAAATACCAACAAAGATAAAAATTCTAAAGTTGTGTCGATCAAACTTCATAGATTAGAATGGGATGGAGGTAGTAGGATATAATGAGATATTTTTTTTATTTGAATAGAAGAGTCAGTGGGACTCTGTTAAGTGATTGAGAGTTTCAAGGTAAAAAGTCTAAAGCTATACCGAGACTACGGGACATTGAGAAGTAAAATACTTCATCCGTTTCATAATACTCGCTACACTTTTCATTGTGGGAAGTTTCACATTACTTGCTACACTTTTTGTTAGGCAATCAACTCTCTCTAGCTCTGTCCTCTCACATGGGTCCATTTTCGTTTTACTCTTTACATCTCTCTTCTCCAAAAATTGCCTAGAAGTCCGTGAATTGAGAAGTGTAGCGAGTAATATGAAATGGAGGAAGTATAAAGAAAACCGTTTTGAGTTTAAGAGAGTAACAAATAATGGCTAAAGGCGAACATTAACAAATGTGCAAATAGGAAATCCAAGGCTTGTAATGACCATATTTTAAAAAAAAACTAGTTATTAGGCCCGGGCCATTCCCAGGGTAAGAAAATTTTCATTTATTAATATTGTACTTTGATATGATAGCACTAAATACTACTTGGTCTAGTCGTTAAAACTTTTGTACATGAACTTGAGGTCACGGGATCAAAACCTATACTATGCAATTTCTAATTTTTTTTATTGTACATAGATTACATGATCTAAAACTCCCTAGGGAGAGCGCCACGTGGCACCATTCCTGATTTACGCATGCCTTTTAATATATTAGTATAGATTCCATGAGGATGATATGAAGTGAATTTTAACGAAAGAGGAAGAGTACCGCGTAGAGGATAAAATGTCATGGTAACATCTTTGAATGAGGATGAATAGATCTATGAAACACAAAGATTAGGCTTTGTTTGTAAAGTATTCCTTACATTTCCTAAAAATCCTCCCATTCATTATTCAAGTGGTCAAAGTTTTTTAATCTTTGATTTTATGTGATAATTAATATTTGTGAGAAATATTATGGAAGATTTTGTGGATTAGTGTGTGTATATTTTTATAGTTTTAATTTTTACTATTATACAATAAAATATATTAATGCTTAAATTAGTACATTGATAACCACGTAAAACATAAGCGGGAAGATGTAGGAAACGGAGAGAGTATCTTGAAAGGTTATGGATCTAATAAAGATCTATACAAATATATTAAAAGGCGTTATTTTAGTGGATCAGATGAAAAACACTCCTTTCCCTTGATTGCGTGGGCCCAATTAGAATTGCCAAAAATTATAGGTGGGTTTGGGGTTGGAAATCTCCTCCATGGGAATATAGCCTTATTGTTCAAATCGCAAAACAGTTCTATCAATCTAAGGTGAGAAAAATGGTAAGCAATGGTAATAGCACGAAATTTTGGTCTTATCTTTGGATTGGTTCATCTCCTTTAAAATCCAAGTTTCCTAGACTCTACTAGTCTACTCCATATCTACCAACCCTCATGCTACAATCGCCTCATTGGGTGTTTGGGATGGTCATTCATGGTTTTGGACCTTTTCGTGGACAAGAGATTTAAGATCTCGTGATATTGATGAAAAGCAAGAGCTCCTACAACTGTTATCTATTGTGTCAATCGATGTCTTTAGTGATGATATTATGGTTTGGACTCCCCACAAATCGGGGATTTTCTCTGTCAAATTAGTAACATTCGAGCTTGCTAAGTGCTCTCAACATGCTTATCATGACGTGATAAAAGGGATGTAGAAAGGCCTAGTTCAACATAGAGTGCAAATTTTTGTTTGGCTTGCAATTTTGGGCAAAATAAACACCAAAGCAAAGCTTGCTCGAATTGGTGTTATTCCACATTTTGAATCTTCCTGTACGTTTTGTGGTGAACATTTGGAAACAAGTGATCATTTATTACTATCATGTAACTTATCATGGGTCAATGGCATCTATGGAACTTTGGGTTAGGTCTATGGAGCATCAAATGGGTAATACCCCCTTCTCTCAAAGAGATGTTCATTCAATGGAAATATAAAGGCAAGGGAGATTTCTTCAAGAAAATTTGGCATGCCGTATTTTTTTTATCATCATATGGACTTTATGGAAAAAAAAGGAATGAGCGAGTCTTCAACAGTAAATACTCTTCATCTTCCGAGCTTCAAGACTTAGTTCTCCTTAGACTAAGTTAGTGCGTGGATCCAAGGATGGGATGTTCACTTTCCATACTCCTCTTCTGAAATTTCTCGCAATCCATCATGCTTAATGTGGAATGATTCAACGCTTTCATCATCTACCAAAGTCATGAAAAATCCGTCCTTATCATCTTGGTCTCCTCCGGAAATTGGGTACTTAAAATGGAACGTGAATCCCTCATATGATCCACTTCTTAAACAAGCTGTTGTGGGTGGTGTATTACGCAATGATGTCTGATAAGTCATTTCTATATATAGTTTTTAGGTGCATTTAGGTTGCATTTAGAGCATTTAGCTTCATAATTAGGTTCATTATTGCATTGTATTTTTAAGTTATGCTTTTCTACTCCTATTCGGTATGTTTTCGTGTTTTTGATGAATTTCAGGTAATGAGAACGTATTTGGAGTATAGTTAGCTAAGCTTAAGGATTAGGAGCACTTGGAAAGAAGCTACAATGTATATGGATCGTATGAATATGTCATAGTACGAGTTTGAGCAAAAACGAAGCGGGAAATCATTAGAAGAAATGTGAAAAAGAGTCACGTCTACTCTTCTGATCATAACTTTTGATGTGATTCTTAGAATCGAGTAATTACACCAGATTTGGAAACTAGACTTGAAGATCTTTCCAACGATAGGTGGCACGCCCCAGGAGACTTCTAGTCAAGGAGTTATGCCTTTCGGAAGATTGCACTGTTTCTGCTGGAATCTGCCACGCGTACGCGCGGATCACTAATCCGCCTATTAATGATTTATTTAAGACTTTCCTTATCTTGTAAATTACTTTCCAAGTCATATTAGGTTATTGAATATTTATTTAGATAGGTTTTCATTCTTTCTCTCTCCTACCCCCTCTCAAGTTATTTTAGGTTTTAGGTTTTAGTTTTCTCTCCTCTCTTTCTCTCTAGTTTTTGGTGTAAACCCTAGTTTTTATTCTTCTTCATTAATTCATGAGTTCTATTAGTTTCTTTCATTGATTTCTTTAATTATGTTTTCTTTTATAGTTTTAGATTTCATTCTTTATTTCATGATAGAGTAGTTTCTTCTATCTATGGTTAAGTTGAACCCTAGTATGATTTAATTCATGATTGTTTCTTTAAATTCTCATATTAATTGTTAATTGTTCTTGCTTAATTGATTGTGCATATTCCAATACTAGATTAGGGATAACTAGTATTGTTAAATTCCATTGTCTTGATCACAACGGGAGTTGGATTTTGACGGATTTGAGTATTTCAATTAAGGACATGAAGTTCTCCACAGGAGTAGGTAGAATGGATTG
This sequence comes from Beta vulgaris subsp. vulgaris, assembly GCF_026745355.1. Classification (NCBI taxonomy): domain Eukaryota; kingdom Viridiplantae; phylum Streptophyta; class Magnoliopsida; order Caryophyllales; family Amaranthaceae; genus Beta; species Beta vulgaris. The sequence continues at coordinate 45,651,104 of NC_079203.1, forward strand.
TTAGGAAGTTAAAGTGTCGTGTTTAATAACTTTAATTTGCATGATTCCACGGGAGTAGGTTTGAATGCATATTAGAGAAGCCATAGATACTCCGGAGAGGTTTATGGTACTTATAGGGTGGACTTTTCCTTGTGAACATTTAATTGATTAGTTTGGGGTAGAAATTATTTTGTATTACTTCGTGCTAGTGAGGATACTTAACTTTAGAGTCTTTTATTTATATATTGATTAGTATAGTTGATTCGACGATCATTGTTATTAATCTCCTTTAGTCTTACCATTATTTAAGGACTAATCATAGAACAACTTTCTCTCTGTGGGATCGACCCTGACTCACCCTACTACATAGTTAGGAGGATTAGTTACGTTATTTATTTTTGTTAGGTGCGCGACACGCCTATCAATGTCGGAATTTTCCTTTGTATTTTCTCCAGCCATATCCCATCCATGGAGATGAATAGCGCTGAAATATTCGCCATCTACAGAGCAATCAAGATCTCAATCGCCAGCTCTAGAATAATTTTTTTCATTCATGCATCATTGAGTCGGACTCAAGGAATGCAGTTCAATGGTGTACGCAAGATTCAGGAGGCCCTTGGAATCTTGGTTTTATCTTGAACTTTATCAGAGCAACAAGAAAGGGTGGGATTGACCTCTCAAGCGTCCACAAAGGGCGTGATTTGAATAATGTTGCAGATGCTCTCGCTAAACAAGGCCTTCGTAGGATGGATGATCTTTGTAGCTTGGTGTTAATGTTGAGGCAAATGTAGTATGCCTTCTTGTTTGTAACCTACCCCTCTTTTTTGGGCTTTATTAATGAAATCATAATCCAAAAAAGATATATTAAAAGGCGTCTGAGGCAAAAATTAGAAACATGTTTCGTATAAGATTCTACCACGTAATCTCAAATTAATAAAGTAAAATTCTAACCAATGAACTATGCAACATTAAATGTTCTCTAACATTAAAATATTAATAACTCGGGACGCGCAGGCCTAATAACTCGTTTTATTACCATTAACCAAAAAAAAGAGATTTTAGGCGGCAGTTTTAAAAGGAATTTGACCATTCAACACAATGTATACGTGACGTGCAACTTTTCTGACCATTCAATGTATTATGTATGTGCAAGTGTGCAACTTGAACGAGAAAGATCAATGGCATATAAAGAAAAACAACGATCATGCAACTTTTTTTTAATATAATTTGATTTTGTTTTTATAAGACATGATTATGCAACTTCAAGGGATGGAGAAAGGAAAATAAATGCCACATGGGTGGTATCAAGATTCAAGACTCAGCTAGGCAGTAGGCACTATGATTAGATCTGGTTATTGTGCGGGGCGGGTCAGGGTTAGTGCCGATCGAAAGCGGGTTGGGTCATAAGAAGGTCGCCTCATGAAGGGTTGGTAGAGGGTTGAGTCAAATGGGTAGCGGGTTGATAATGAACGGGTCGGTAAAGGATGAACAAAGAGAACCGAAAATGAGTATAAATGAATGCAAATCCAAATATGTAATTCGTGTTACAAAATTTATTTTATTTTTCAAAATTATTGAGTTTCTTTGTTGGTTCTATAATGACCATGTCCAATAATAACCCTGTAATTTGACTCTAACCCTTTAGTCATTGGACTAACGTTTTCAAAAACCAGGTCTAGGCATTATGCACGAATATAAAACCTGAAGTCACATATAAAAAGAACAGCTTTGTCCAACCAACAGGCTAAATACTAGTACTAGTCTACAAGTCTACTATTGCCCATTACGGCTACTGAATACTCTAAATAATTTTAGGATTGACGACAACATTCACATCAAGTGGATTTACCAAAATTTTCTTTTTTGGTTTTACCATAAATTTTGTAGAAAAAATAATCTCTAAATAAACACTTCTAGATCCTAACAATCTGGCATTGGGTTTAATATTTTGGATCTATGCTCTAGGCGGGTAGACAATGTGGGTTGGGTGGAAGCGGGCGGGTGGATTAGTGTCATAATTAGTGGTTAATTAAGGGTAATTTGCCTCATAAACTTTCGATAAATATAGAAATCCTACGACTATTGTGAAACTTCAATTGCAACTTTGAGAAATAGAATTGGTACATATGTGATATGTATCAAAGTATAAAAGACATAAATTCTCACCCATTAAATGTTAACCATAATTTTTGAGTTGCATTGTTAAGTCATATTACTTTTTGTTTCTATATAAATATTAGGTGAGAAGAGTTATTCTTATTATTATGTTGAGTTGAAGTTCACTAGGCTCGACTTAAGAAGAGCTAGAGTCAATTCTTATTAAGCTAAGTATAACAAATTGTACAGACTACAGTCTACAGTTAACTAGGTTGAATGTAAACTTCTGTATGTCTCAGAACTTTTTGCATACAAGTATACAACCCTACACTTAGAATCTTAGATTTCTGGTTTAGATTTCTTTACAGAGACTATTTTAAGTAGCTCATCAAGATTTTATTTCATGGAAAAACCAATTTTCTCTTGAAGGGCCAAACTCTCAAAAGAATTACATTTTAAGAAAAAAGAATTGTCATGTAATATTTTAATAGAGGATTATAATTTACTAAAATGATTTATTATTCTATTACTCTCACGTTCTCATATCACGAGTGTTTTCACTCCTTTATTCTTTATTTCATAATCATTACTCTTAACTAACTATATTTATTAAGAATCAGGTTCCCATAAGACATTAATTGTGTAAGTCCTATTGAATATCAATCTGGCAAGTAATATCAAACAATAATAGAACAACGAAATAACGAAAGCAATAAAAGACACAAGAGAACTTTTAACGGAAACCCAAGAACTGTGAGAAAAATCACAAATATACATTAGGAATCGATGAATGTTCAAGAAAAGATTACAAAAGCTCTCCAAGATCTCTCTAGCTTTTTTCTCTCTTGAATTGATTGTGTGAATGATAATGAATAATACACTTATAAATGCACTAGGTTAAATAATCTATCTATAACCCAACTCGGAAAAACGTCTTATTGAATATCAATCTAGCAAGTACTATCAAACAATAATAGAACAACGAATAACGAAAGCAATAAAAGACACAAGAGAACTTTTAACGTGGAAACCCAAGAACTGGAAGAAAAACCACGAATATGCACTAGGAATCGATGAATGTTCAAGAAAAAATTACAAAAGCTCTCCAAGATCTCTCTCTAACTTTTTTTTCTCTTTTTTTTTTTCTCTTGATTGTGTGAATAATAATGAATAATACACTTATAAACGCATAAGGATAAATCTATTTATAACCCAACTGGAAAAAACGCGTTTCCGCGTCAAATTAACCACCGCCCGATCGAGCGGCCAATTTAGCCAAGCAGATTTCAGACGCGAGCATGGTCGGGCGGGGATGCCCGATCGTAGTTCCCTGATAACGCCCGGTCGGGCGACCCAACTCGATGTGATCGGGCGCTCTGCTATTTACCCTTGCTGCATCTTCCGTCTCGGGACCTATCAGGCGAAGTCTTCGAGCAAGATTTTGATGAGCTTCTCTTTCACGCAACCTCATCTCCACACCGATACACCACCTTGACCCCCATATTGACTATATGCCCAACAAATTGTCGCGTTGTTACTTTTCATTATCGTTCTTTCTTAAACCATCCTTAACCAACTGTTTGTTCTCATAAAACAACGTCGAGTTGTTCTTATATCTCTTCATTGAACTCTCTGTTGGAGCATTTCAAAAATGTGTCTTTCCAACATAATTTCTTCGTTTTTACTAGCATCTTCCTGCAAAATTTTCTTCTAGAGGTGGGCTCAATCATTTGTTATCTGTATTAATTATCTTGTAATCTTTTTGCGCCTTTGCGGTCCATAGATTAATGATCTAATTTATTAAGTTTTTTGTCTTACATATTTATACAAAACAGACTAATTAATCTTGTGGGACAATATTATTTTTCTTCTATATTTTTATATATTTAGCATAAATTCCATGCTTAAATGCCACTCCCCCAACTAACTTAAGCATTACTCCTATTGTAGCAAAGGATATATAGTTACTACTGGAAAGATGTCATTAAATAATTATTAGCCAACTTTCTGACGCTTGTTAAATGCATGCTCTTGCATAGTTGCATGCTTAAATGCCCTCCCAACGTAGCCAGAAATTTTTGCATCTTCACAATATTTCCTTTCTTCCTTAACAATAATAATGGACCACAAACTCAACAATACTCACCAAAAAACTCTTACTCAATTCTTTCATGAAGAAAAAAATACTCCTAGCATAGAAGATGATAATGATCTTCATTCACCAAGCTTTCATCACCTCTCTCTTCAACTCCATGAAAAAAACCACCTTTCCCCTAACCATAACCTCAACCTCAACCTCAACCTCGAGGCGGCGATGTCGCCATTGATGCCTCAAAGCCCAGAATCAATATGGTCTCATTCTCCATTATGGACTCCTTCTCATCCTTCTCTTCTTTATTGTTGCATTTCCTCCCTACACCGCGACGGCGACATTTACTCTATTGCTGTATCAGGTGACCTAGTCTTAACTGGCTCGTCCAGTCGCCGAGTTCATGCATGGCAGCCACTCGACTGCCATGCAAAAGGCTACATTCATGCAAGCTCCGGCGATGTTCGAGCCATGGTAGCCCATGCTCACATGCTCTTTACTTCACATAAAGATCACAAAATTAGGGTTTGGGATATGAGAAATGGTAAAGGCAATTTTAGGCCTAGAAAAGTTACTACCTTACCAAATGCTAGCCATTTCAAAAGTTTTATGTCTAGGCCAATTACCCCACAATATAAGGTCACTTCTAAGACAATTACCCCACAACATAAGGATATTATCTCTTGCATGGCTTATTACCTTGTTGAAGGGATCTTATATACTGGCTCATTTGATAGAACTGTTAAAGCTTGGAGGTTGAATGAAAAAAAATGTGTTGATTCTTTTATAGCACATGGAAGTAATGTAAATGATATGGTGGTTAACCAACAAAATGGCTATCTTTTTACTTGTTCTTCAGATGGGACAGTAAAAATGTGGTTAAGGGTATATGGGGAAAACTCCCATGCTCTTATTAAGGTTCTTTGTTTTCATACATACCCTATTTATGCTTTAGCCCTAAGTGTGTCACCCTCACAAAAGAGCTTCTTATATTCAGGATCTTCTGATGGATGTATAAATTTTTGGGTGCAAGAGCTTTCTTGTAGGTACAATCATGCAGGCTTGTTACAAGGGCATCGGTTTGCGGTCCTTTGTCTAGTAACCCTAGAGAATTTGTTGATCAGTGGATCTGAGGACTCCACGATTAGGATTTGGAGGAGGGAGAAAGCGAAAGCGAATCACGAATGCCTCGCCATTTTAGAAGGGCATAGAGCTCCTGTACGATGCTTGGGTGCTTTCTTGCAGAAGGATGATAAGTTTGCAATGAGTTTTTTGGTGTATAGCGCTAGCTTGGATCAAACGTTTAAAGTGTGGAGAGTTAAGCTGTTACCTGCAGAAATGAAGAAATCTGATTATGGAGATGATGATGATGATATGGAGGGTGAGAATAAGATATCGGAGTTTGAGAAAAGTCCTGTATTGTCTCCTTCATGGGTGAAGAAGAAGCTCCAGTGTCGCAGCCTCCATAAGTTTCTTTGATTAATTGTTAACTTCAATATGTTGGCATGTTGTCTAGTATTGTTTTATGTCATTATATAGCTTATAGTAGTATATTAATAATAGTTATTTCTTCTTATGCATGTCCTCTAGTTATTGTCGCTTAATATTAATATTTTGCATTTTAGCTGATTATAAGACTTATGTAGATCGTATGATTGAACATAGGAATAATATTTCATAAGATTTCTTTTCATGTAATTCTATTTTTTATGAAGTGTAAAAACTTGTTTGATTGATTATGCAAAGCAAAATTTTCCTTTAGAATAAAAGTTGTTTAATTGATTATGGGAAGCAAAATTTCTCCTAATGATTTGTTTACTTCATCATGAAAAGCAAAAGTTTCATCTACAACATATACCTAGGGAAATAAATCTAGCCAAATAACTTTTCTCCTAATATACATATCTAATATTCCTCTATCTAGCCTTCTCTAGAGAGAAAAGCTCTCAAGATGGGGTTTAGAAACCCTCGACCACCTGAAAATTTGCAAGTCCTATCTACCCCTTCAAACTCTTTGTTTCGCTGCTTTTCTCTAGTCCTCACTCGCCCATGACTCACAAATTCATGAACCCAAATTAAAATCTCCCCGTCGGCTGCTACATGCGCTACTGTTTACGACCAAACTCAAGCGATTTGCCTCCTCCAGCCATCTACCTAGCACCTACGTCATAGTCGCCACCTCATAACCAATTTTATGCATGTACTCTAGTTATTGTCGCTTAATATTAATATTTTATAGTTTAGCTAATTATAAAAACTATGTAGATCGTATGGTTGAACATAGGAAGTAATATATCATAAGATTTCTTTTTCATGTAATTCTATTCTTTATGAAATGCAAAAACTTGTTTCATTGATTATGCAAAGCAAATTTTTTCTTATTAGAATAAAAGTTGTTTATTAGTTGATTATGGGAAGCAAAATTTCTCCTCATAAGGTGTTTACTCCATCATGAAAAGCAAAAGTTTTACCTACAACATATACCTATGGAAATCTAGCTAAATAACTTTTCTCCTAATATACATACATAATATTCCTCTACCCGATCTTCTCTAGAGAGAAAATAGGAAGAGAGAGAAGCTCTCAAGATGGGGTTTAGAAACTCTCAACCACCTGAAAATTTGCAAGTCCTTTCTACCCCTTCAAACTCTTTGTTCCTCTGCTTTTCTCTAGTCCTCACTCGCCCATGACTCACAAATTCATGAACCCACAAATCTCCCCATCGGCTACTACATGCTCTACTGTTTTTGACCAAACTCAAGCAATTTGCCTCCTGCTAGGACCTCCAGCCATCTACCCAACACCTACGTCATAGCCGCCACCTCAGAACCAATTTTATACAACACGATTGTTTTTCAATCGAATTAATGGGTCTATTCCTCGGACGAAATACACAATGTTTTTTTATCATAATTTCAAGAACAATAATTTAAATCTGCTCACCGATATCCTCACCCTGTATCCAGTCCCGTAGCAAGGGGTGTGCAAAGTGCCCCTTTTCAACATGAAAAACTCGAATTGAAGAGAGGATTCGTTCCCATGTCACATGGCATATCACTTAGCAAGAGTCAGTGCCCGACTGAGCCTGATGAGTTAAAGCGAATGAGTAGCATCCCTTATGCTTCGGCTATAGAATCTATCATGTATCCCATGATAAGTACTCGACCAGATGTTGCATATGCCTTGAGCATGTGTAGCAGGTTCCAAGCAAATCTAAGCTAAGAGAAGCACACTGGACTGCAGCTAAGATCATCCCTAAGTACTTGAGGAGGACTAAGGGCTTGTTCTTAGTCTATGGAGGACAAAGTGAGTTGGTTGTTGAAGGTTATACTGATGCGAGCTTCGAAACCGACAGAGATGATTATCGCTCTCAGTCGTGGTACGTCTTTCATCTGAATGGAGAAGCAATGGGCTGGAAGAGCTCAAAGAAAAGCACTGGCAGACTCTACGACAGAATCATAATATTTGGTAGCAGTTGAAGTAGCTAAGGAAGCAGTTTGGATAAAGAGTTCTTGACAGAGCTGGATACCATACCTAGTGCTCTAAAAGAGATTGAGTTTCTATGACAACAATGGTGCTATCGCGTAAGCAAAAGAGCCGAGATCACATAACAAGTCCAAACATGTAATGAGCAAGTTTCACCTCATTCGAGAAGTTGACATGGAGGACGTCAGCATCTGCAAAGTTCACACAGATGAGAATATGGCTGATTGGCTAACCAAACCACTACCTCAACCCAAGCATGAGTGTCACGCAAAGGCTATAGGCTTGAAGCAAATGTTAGAGTGGTGTTAGATTGTACTAGATTTAGAAAAACTTGTTACAATGTAGAGACATGTTTTTGCTATTTATGTTTATACATTTTATCTTATTTAATTTTGGTTTGGTATTAAATAAAATGTCCAAAATATAGCTTGAATTCAATGGTTGTCAAATGTGTGATTTGATGAATGAAACACCATAAGTGAACAGAACTCATAGAATATTAGAGTTCCTAATCTAAGTCATTAAATTGGACATAAATGACTTATCAAAGGATTAACATATAGATTGATTGATAGTGTCGTTTCATAGGCTATGGGAACATGAAGACGTATAATTAACCATATGGGTATGTGTAGTTGATACATGATCGAACTAGACCTACTTAGAAGTTTTATAACTTCATAATTATATTAGTGGAATCCTAAGATATGAGTGGAACACTATTTAGCCTAATGATTGGTATAACTTTTGATAGAACCCAAGGTGACACTCAAGAAGGGGGGGTTGAATTGAGTGACAAAATTTGATCGATTTTCGCAAAACCATTGTTATTGCACAGTGCCAGCCACTGTGCGAAATAATCGTAAATCTCTGATTTGAGTTTTTGCGAAAATTAAAACTAAAACAATATTAAATCAATACTCAAACTCAGGATATAACGTGGTTCAATCTCACCTCTGAGATCTACTCCACAAGAAACAAAAACTCTTTTATTTCTTTAAATCCTAAAATATCAACCTCTTGATACAATAAGATTTCCCTCACTACTAACTCTAGTAGTGACCCCAACACTTAACTCTAAGTGTTGACACTCTCTATAATGGTGAAATTACAGAAAGAAAAACGATCCTCAATTGTGTGCTTCTTAGTCAAGCAATTTCGAGGACAATTACAATCGTTGATATTACTTAAACTGACTCGAACAGTGCTATCTCTGTGGCTAAGGAAATGTTTTCAGCTCTTAATATTTCGTTTTTCTCTCTGAAAACTGAGATCTAAAAGTGAATTATAAATCCCTTTTATAAGACTTGGTTTGGACGAAAATCCTTCAAAAATATCTTTATCTTTTAATCCTTAATTTAAGGGATAAAACTCTCTTTTTAGAAAAACAAACTTTATCTTTTTCTATCTTTATCTTTAATCTCAAAAAGATAAGTTTTTTCTTATTAATTTTCTTTTCAACTAAAATTCTGTTTTTATCAAAAAATATTTTCCAAATCCTTTTTGAAAACCAAATTACGTTGTTTACTAAAAAACTCGTTTTCATAAAATTATTTTCATAAAACACGTTTGTAAAAATATTTTTCTAAAACCACGTTTTTATAAAATTCTTTTTCTAAAACATTTTTTATGAAAATCTTTTATCTTATTTTATAAACTAATTTCCTTTTTATATAGACATATAATATTAATACAATTATTTATTTTCTTAACTCTAAGAAAATAATAATTATACTAATTTTATATTTCTATATTTAGCACATAGTATATCACCTAATTCAAGCCTATTACATTTTTACACAAAGTAACTATTCTAAGGAACATATAAACTTGACTTCAATCTTGATTCTTCTTTTCTTCAAAGTCTTTATTTATTAATTCCTTTCTTCATGCATCTGTTTCAAACTTTCATACTATAACATATTATATTAATTTTCATCATCAAAACATAACATGTATATGCACAACAAATTCCCCCTTTTTGATGATGACAAACCATAAATATAATATTGTTAGATAATCACTTGTTCCCCCTCAAAGTATGCATCATTAATCACATTAGGGAAAGTAACATAATATCATTCACATACAAGTAACTTGGTAACCAAGATCATTTCATTCAATAGTCTAAGTATTATACCCATCTTCCCCTTTTGACATTATCAAAAAGGAGATCATCAACATGTTTAGCAAGTCAAAGTGAGATATAGTCAGTAAAATAATTCAAGTAGCTCGAGCAATAAATACTAAGGATGCTGGTGCTATGTCATAATCCAACTCACAATCCGAAGTCATTAAGCAAAAATATAATCCAACTCACAATCCGAATTTATGAAGCAAGAAATAATAATGAAGGATCATTGTTAATAGCTAAGAATGTAAGATGGAGATAGGTAATACCAAGCTTAAAGATTGAAATGGCAATCGGCTCAACAAGTGCTTAAACCCTTTTTCATATTTTCAACTTCCGCAAATAACCATCATAAGACTTTCTTCACTATGGCACTGTGTGTGCCACTGTGCCACTGAACAATCTATTCCCTTTCAAATATAACTAATCTTCGGATATACTGGAATCAAAATGAAGATCTTCAAACCTTTGATAATATTTTTTCCATCTATGAATTGAACTTTAAGATTTATCTAACACAAGTCTTACTCTTCTTTTCTTCTCTTCTCTCTCTTTTTTTTTTTTTTTTTTAAAGAGATTCAGACCATACAATATTACTAGAGTCAATCAATAAGATATCAAAGGCGAAATAAGTTAATTCAAAACTCATTTTCTTCTAGATACATCTCATGGCACACACTGTGCCCTGCACAGTGTGAAACAGTACTTTCATTCTTTCAAGCATTAGTGTCTCTTCCAACCTTTTCATGTTCCCCCTTAACTAATTAATGCGTCTTCTTCTTTCACTATCTTATTAATATATATATGCTCCATATACCATGAATCAAGATTAAAAGCACTTGTTGAACTTTGGATGAATATGTGAAGAAAAGAAGGATAATAATAGGGAAATGAGGATAAGGTGGGACATATGAAAGAAAGAAATAATGAGGCACAAATGTCAATTTCATGAATAGAAAATCAGAATATTGGGCTAAAGATCAAGCTTGCTATAAGAGAAAGAATTTGCATTTCATAGCTCAAAAATTCGGCAACTTAGGATCATATAGCTTATTAGTTCGGCAACTTAGGATCATGACATTAGGACAGCATCATTAGACCATTACAAGTCCTTTTATATCAAGTGGACCTTTACTCACAAAGCTTCACCAAGACATGCATCAATACACTCTAATTAACATATTTAAAGGAGGACAATAGGCATAATATTCAACTAATTTCCAGAATTTAATCCCAAAACCACGAGTTATCTTGTAAAAGGTTCATGCATGACATTCAACATAATTACTTTTCAAACCACTTACCACCATCACATTCTCTATGGAGTGTGTTAAAGATTTGCCGACATTTTAAATACCAAATTATCCTTTTTTTATTAGTGCCAAATATAACACACCTTCCATGGTAGGCTACTAGTGAGAGGAATTGAGATTTATCACTAGTCATATGTCTTGAACAGCCTTTGTCAAGATACTATAGGCTGCTTCCTCTCACATTTGCCTGCAAAAGAATCACTTGTTAGTTTTAGGAACCCAGATTTGTTTGGGTCCCTTTTTCTTACGCTGAGCATCAAGTATGTCTTTCCTAACCCAGATTTGAGTAACACGTTTGATATTCTTTGCAATTCGATTTTTCTTTTTGTTGCAGTCGTCAATTAGATGACCATTATTTCCACAAAAATTGCAAATTAGATATTCAGGAAGGCCCACGTATTTTCTCTTTCGGAAGTCTCTCTCGTAGGTCCTTACACAGAGCCTGGCACTGTGCGGCTGATTAGTGTATCCTAATCCAGTTTTGTTCATGTTGTTTGTGGTGCTAGTTAAGTAGTTTAGAGCATTCATTCCGTTTGTCCATTTGTCATGCATCTTACGAGCAATGGAAAGTTGTGATTCTAAGAATTCACTGAGGTATTTAGATCACTACTTCTTTTTCTGGAAATCTAAGTCTCTTTTAACCTTTTCAAGATCTTCTCTTAACTTAGCATCACTAGGCAGCATTGAAGGAACAATACTAGATTCCTGTCTTGAATTTTTAAGTTCAGTCAATTCGTTATTTAGTGTTTCAATCTGTTTTTCAAGACACGTTTTTTCAATTTCACAAACAGTGGATGGCACTGTTCGATTTTTTATGTCATCAGCCAGGATTGTTTTTTCGTGTTTTAGTGTTTGTATCTCAATGTCTTGCTCATCAATCCTTTTCAACAATGTTTTATTTTCTTTCAATAAATCCTTATACTCTAACTCTAATCCAATCTTTAGCTTGGTCAAATTTTTAATTTCCTTTTTCATGATATCAAAATTATCATTCATGTTTTGACAATCATCAATTACGTTTCCAAGTAAAGTGACAAGTTGACTTTTTGAAAGAAGATGAATTGAAGGTTTTAAGGAAACTAGGCTTACCTCACTATCTTCTACCTCTTCGAGAGGGTTCGAACTTTTAGCCATCAAGCATAGATGTGCGTCGTCCTTGCACAGTGCCGTCTTCAGTGTTGTCTGTACAGCATTCAGACGCAGTTTGGCCTCGTGGCACTGTGCCACGCTCTGATCTTCCTCAGAATCCGAATCTCCCCAAACGGCAGCTATCATAGCCTTTTTAAATTCTTTCTTGGATTGCTCCCTTCTTTCTTTAGGATTTTCATCATGCCATAAGGGACACTCCTTTATCCTGTGATCGTACTCACCACACTTGAAACAACCAGAATTAGTAGCACTTTTCTTAAAGTTAGAGGTAGTGCTCTTACCTTTGAAATTTTCATCTTTTCTAGGATTGTTGTTTTTGTTCTTTTTGAGAAAATTTTTGAATCTCCTTGTAAGAATATCAATATCATCATCACTATCACTATTTTCAATTTCCAATTCAGTTCTCAAGGCTATACCTTTACTTTTTGGTTCATTAGTTTTAGAATCTAAGACAAGTTCATGAGTCATTAATGATCCAATAAGTTGTTCTAGTGAAAGTTTAGTCAAATCTTTAGCTTCTTGAATAGCGGTTATTTTTGGGAGCCATCGATTTGTTAAACTTCTTAACACCTTTCTCACTAAATCTTCAGAAGTATATGTTTTGCCTAGAGAACGTAATTCATTAGTGATTAGTGTAAATCTAGTGAACATCTCTTTAATAGATTCGTCCTTATTCATAGCAAACAATTCATATTGTTGGACAAGCAAATCTATTCTAGATTGTTTTACCTCATTCGTACCTTCGTGGGCCAATTCCAGCATGTCCCATATTTCTTTTGCTGTAGTACAAGCCGAGATCCTTGAGTATTCATTAGGTCCAATTCCATATTGGAGAATACTCATAGCTTTGAAGTTTTTTTCGGCTTTTGCATAGTCAACTGAGTTGTAATCATCTTCGTCCTTGTCAATCAAGTTTCCTTCAGCATTCTTGACTTGGATTAGTATAGGTCTTGTTCTTATGATTCTCCAACACTCATAGTCTGAGCCTTGAATGTAGATCCTCATTCTTGCTTTCCACCATCCGTAATCTTCTCCATTGAAAATTGGACACTTGGAGTGTCTGTCTCCAGAGTCATCTTGCACATTCATGATTTCTATTCTCTAGATGTTAGTCTTACGAGAATAGCCTGCTCTGATACCACTTGATAGAACCCAAGGTGACACTCAAGAAGGGGGGGTTGAATTGAGTGACAAAATTTGATCGATTTTCGCAAAACTTTTGTTATTGCACAGTGCTAGCCACTGTGCGAAATAATCGTAAATCTCTGATTTGAGTTTTTGCGAAAATTAAAACTAAAACAATATTAAATCAATTCTCAAACTCAGGATATAACGTGGTTCAATCTCACCTCTAAGATCTACGTCCACAAGAAACAAAAACTCTTTTATTTCTTTAAATCCTAAAATATCAACCTCTTGATACAATAAGATTTCCCTCACTACTAACTCTAGTAGTGACCCCAACACTTAACTCTAAGTGTTGACACTCTCTATAATGGTGAAATTACAGAAAGAAAAACGATCCTCAATTGTGTGCTTCTTAGTCAAGCAATTTCGAGGACAATTACAATCGTTGGATAGTTACTTAAACTGACTCGAACAGTGCTATGCTCTGTGCCTTAGGAAACTGTTTTCAGCTCTTAATATTTTCGGTTTTTCTCTCTGAAAACATGAGATCTAAAAGTGAATTATAAATCCCTTTTATAAGACTTGGTTTGGACGAAAATCCTTCAAAAATATCTTTATCTTTTAATCCTTAATTTAAGGGATAAAACTCTCTTTTTAGAAAAACAAACTTTATCTTTTTCTATCTTTATCTTTAATCTCAAAAAGATAAGTTTTTTTCTTATTAGATTTTCTTTTCAACTAAAATTCTGTTTTTATCAAAAAATATTTTCCAAATCCTTTTTGAAAACCAAATTACGTTGTTTACTAAAAAACTCGTTTTCATAAAATTATTTTCATAAAACACGTTTGTAAAAATATTTTTCTAAAACCACGTTTTTTATAAAATTCTTTTTCTAAAACATTTTTTATGAAAATCTTTTATCTTATTTTATAAACTAATTTCCTTTTTATATAGACATATAATATTAATACAATTATTTATTTTCTTAACTCTAAGAAATTAATAATTATACTAATTTTATATTTCTATATTTAGCACATAGTATATCACCTAATTCAAGCCTATTACATTTTTACACAAAGTAACTATTCTAAGGAACATATAAACTTGACTTCAATCTTGATTCTTCTTTTCTTCAAAGTCTTCATTTATTAATTCCTTTCTTCATGCATCTGTTTCAAACTTTCATACTATAACATATTATATTAATTTTCATCATCAAAACATAACATGTATGTATATGCACAACAACTTTGATGCTATCAAACGTCATGCTGTATAAGGGGACTATAAATGCAGCATTCAGGTTGTGCTAGTTGAGTAGGAGTTTTGGTTGCCACAAGATTGAAAAGTCCTCCTATATTAGACAAGATGGGTGGCTTGGCCCCTTGGAGAGTAAAAATTGAAAAATGCATGGTCATGCTCAAATGGATTATATGATGATCATTTGTTTGTCAATTCAAACTCGAATTTCAAGAATTAATTTGAAGACTAGTATGGATGATATAGATATATGGTCATACTATCAAATTGGACACTGAGAGACTTAAGGAATTTGAACATTGCACACTCGTCTCGGACAAGTGGGAGATTGAAGGAATTATGTCCTTGACTTTAATGCAATTACTAAATATAATATGGATCGTATTATGGAGATGATAAGTTCATTAAATTGTGTAGTCTATATATATGTCTTGCTAGAGAATGCTATAGAAGTTTGTGTTAGTAAATTATAAACCTGAAGCCCAATTAAATAGATTTCATTAGGTCACACATAAGATTTAAATCATCAAAAGAAAAACCTAGAGCCCATAAAGGGCACTAGGGTGGCCGACCAAGAGAGAGAGAGGGAAGGGGATTGCCTAACGTAAATATACTTGTATATTAGTTAGGTAATCACAAGAAAAAGATACAAGATCTCTCAATATTCTTCTCTTTACTATTTTTCTCAAAAGCCACGATTTACTCCAAGAAAAAGAAGAAAAATCTCTTCCTTCCAACTAGCATGGTGGAGTGTTGATCTGGATTGATGGACCAAGTAAAGGAATCACACTTGCGGTTCTATCTCCATATTATAACAAACTTCGTGGAAATCACGCTTCAAAGGTTAATTCTAAACTATTATATGATCCTTGATTGTATATGCATGTGATCCTGTTTAAATGCTTATGAATATGATTCATGAAATTCCGCTTATAGTAGATTCCTACAATATCCACAATATTTTAACCACTTATGAAAACTAGTATTCTTGTAAGTTGTAACTCTATATATGAAGTAACTCATAGAGGAAGAAGTAATTTCTCTAATTGATCACGGGTGAGAATTGGATAATAGTCCTACTGTTCTGCTCGCTACCTAGACCTATTATTTATAGTATACATCGTCTTCAAAGCAAATGTTTGACATTTAATATCTCGAATTACATCAAATCAAAGTTCAAGATTTAGCTATGAAAATGAAGTATGCAATTATCACATGTTGAATACTTGCATTATATCATAATTCTATTTATCTGATAGGAGTTTCCCGATATGGAGGACCTCCTGATACTTTTTGTTCTTACCTTCATATATGGACTAAAGTAGATTAGACAAAGTACGAATTGGAAACACATTTTTTAAAACAAGCGCCAAAAAACAACACGGTTTCATTTTACTCATGGTGGAAGTCAAAATGCTAACCAAATGTGCATAAAAAGCTCCATTTTCATTATATATTAACTTTTCCTAATCTCCATTTTGATAAGAAAATTATATTCGAACAAAAAGTAGTATGAGCCATATGGCATATACTTTCTTTTTCAGTTTTCCCCTTTACTCGTTGCAAATTCAGATCGATTTTGAAAGTATCTTCTACCCAATATTAGTTGAACTCTAGTAAGTAATGATATAGATCTAAGTCCTATTGAATATCAATTTAGCAAGTAATATCAAACAATCTCTATTATATAAGGGAAGGGGGAGCTATGGTGTCCTCTTTTAAACTGACTATTCCCCCCCCCCCCCTTCCCTTTCTAAATTACAAAAGGAATCTCAAAATTAAAATCGAGACTCAAAGAAAACTACCGAAAATTCATTTACAACATTCACTCACAAATCACTTAAAAGAAGAAACTTTACAAATCACTCATACAATTAAGAAAATCATGTTGCAAATCATTCAAATAATCAAAAATTTTATTAAAACTTAAAATTAACATATAAAGTAAAACTAATAATCTAGAACATCAATATATAAAAAAACATTTACTACAAAAATTTACTTACAAATCACTGTTCTCAAGAACCATTCACAATTACTCACAAAAGTTACCTATAAACACAAATTTGAGACAAACTTAAGATTTTGACGGTGATATCACACATTCATCCATCGGCATAATTTGCGAATTTCCAAATTATTTCACATTAGTTGAAATAAACAATAGGAAAATAGTTGATTGTTATGTAGTTAAAAAAATGGAGATGACAACAATGAGTTCAAAAGGGCTTTTATACAATCAGACTTAAATTTAATTCATTTTCATATAAAACAAATTTAGTTTTTTCTAAAAAAATGCCAATATTTAAATTTTTGCCCAAAACTTTTGCAAAAAATCCATGTTCAGAAATAAATTTTGAAAAACAAAACAATATCAAACTTTTTGCAAACAATTTTTTGCAAAAATCCATTTTCAGAAAAAAAAAACTAAATTAATTTGCAAAAAGTAACGATTTTTGTTTTTCTAAAAAAAAATTCCAATATCAAATTGTGTATGAAAAAATCAAAATTTCATTTCAAATATAATTGAAGCTAAAAGTATTAAAATTTAGAAAAGGACGAAATGATGGAAATTTTTAAATATCAATGTGTGCAAACAAAATTTAGAAGTTAGACAAGGAAAAAAAAACTGAGGTCTATTTGTAGTGAAATTATAATTTAGAAGTTAGACGAGGAAAAAAAATTATTTACTTTTTCATAGTGTTTCCTATATATAATGAAACTCTTACATATATTTGGACCTATCTCTTTCTATTACTTTATAGCGATCAATTATCAAGGTAAAAAGGTTTATGTAAAATATCATTCAAGAATTAAAGTACAACATATCTCTATTATATAAGGGAAGGGAGAGCTATGGTATCCCCGAATGAAGAGACTATTTTATCCCTTTTCCTTTCTAGATTACAAATCCACTTACAAACCAAAGGGAGATTCAAATAAAAATACTGAAATAAAATTATAACAATCACTCACAAGTCAACTAAAATCATAGAATTGTATAATTTACATTATACAAATCACTAAATGATGAAACTTTACAAAAACCAAAAGATTAACTTACAAACTACAGCCAATACACTACAACGTTAATACATACTCACAAAAATTTGACTTGAAATCCAAGTGTCCACTTTCTTCACAATATATGAAGTAGTGTACTTAATTCAAAAATCAACTAAAAAATTATAATATTAGAAATCAGAATAAATTCAATAAAATTTCTATTTTGTTCATAGAATTTTGACCTTGAAAAGTAAAAAAAAAAAAAGACTGGTGAGAGACTTAAGTGACAGAACTAAACCAATTAAATTTTGTAAATAAAAACAATTATACTTTGTATGTCTAATGTTCAAATTTTGACTTTTACATACGTCGAAAAAAATCGAGTTTCTATTTTGAAAAAAATCCAAGCACGCATCGCATGCAAAAAATACTAGTAATAGAATAACGAAACAACAAAAGCAATAAAAGACACAAGAGAACTGGAAGAAAAACCACGAATATGCACTAGGAATCGATGAATGTTCAAGAAAATATTACAAAAGCGCGCTCTTCAAGATCTCTCTCTAGCTTTTTCTCTCTTGAATATGAGTATAATAATGAATCATACACTTATAAACGCATTAGGTTAAATCTATTTATAACCCAACTCGAAAAAAACGCGTTTCTGCGTCAAATTAACCACCGCCAAATCGGATCGGGCGGCCAATTCAGCCAAACAGATTTTACACGCGGGCCCGATCAGGCAGGGATCGCCCGTTCGCAGTTCGTTATCACACCCGATCAGGCACCCATCCCGATGCCCCTGATGCATCCTTTGTCTCGGATTGATCGGGCGAAGCCTTTGCACAACATTTTTTTGACAAACTTCTGCTTCACGCAACTCCATCTCCACGCTCATACACCACCGGCACCTTGATCCCATATTGACTATATATGTCCAACAGTAGAAACGTGAATTTTCAATATTCTGTCACTTTTGACATGTTGGCTACTTGGCTTATTGTAGCTGTTTGTAGTAACTATTTGCCATGTAGTATTAGTTACTATGTGACGATAGATGTATGCTATGCCATACTCTGCATTAATCATTCTTGAACATGGTATTTCAAGTTTTTTTTTTTTTTTTGACAGTTATATTTCAAGTTTTCAATGGCTTAAAGTTCAAGTTCTTGACGTACCAAGTACTTAATTTCTTTTTCCAACAGTAAAGCATACGTACCAGGTAGATAGTATTTGGCGTTGAGTTTTTAATTTTAAACTGCACTAGAGTAAATGGCATAACATTTTCAAAGATAAATACTACTCAGTAGTCAGTACTCATATCCTTTGTATGCATTTTCCAGGCTCTAGCTATGTTACAGTTACCTTTCATTGACCATACTTGACAACACCAGGGATTAAAGAAAGAATTTTTGAACCCTCGGCCTCTGTTTCTACTGCAAGTTTTAAATTTTGATACTTTGTGTCAAAAGAGAAACCAAATAGAGGTTTGATTTAGTGGTAAAAATTTGATGTCATTAGTCATGATATCAAATTTCATGTCTGGGGTTTTCAGTTCTTTAGAGTTGAAAACCATCTCTCCTTACAATATATTTCTCCCACTGTCCCACAATTTCTAAAAATATAGGGAAATTTTGGAAAAGTAAATTAAGTTGAAAAGGTATTTAAAGTTGCTTGATTATTTAATACTTCTCCATGACTCCATCTCACAATACAGTTTTTGTATCAAGTAAGTGTTGGCTCAGTGGTGATGGGACTGGCTTTGGTAGGACGGACCCGTGTTCGAATCCCCGCAACACCCTTGGGAAAGGAATGGAACCTAACCACCCCGAACTTGGCCTCGATCCGGATGTAGCCCGAAGGGTGAACCGGGTACAAACACTAAAAAACAATACAGTTTTTGTTTTTCTTTTACGGTGTTCCAAAAATAAATTCTATTCCAATTATTTCTACTTTTAGCTAATTACTTTGTAGTGATCTTATTGGTAATTTTTGTTCAATTAAGTATATTTTATTGGCTTAAATAATCTACACAATTTACCAAATGTTCTAGTGAATGTTGTTTTCTTTGGTAGGTTCTATTCTTTTGGAATAAATGATAGAACTGAATTTGTCTAAACTGAACTGAATTGATCAAATGAATTGAACTGAAATGAATGAAAACTATGAGAGGAAACTAACTGAAGTGAACTAAATTTGTCTGAACTAAATTGAACTGAGAACAGAGCCTTAGAGAAAAAAAAAAAGGAAAAATATCATAAACTTTTCAATACAAGTACTTTACATTACTACAAATCATTATGGCCATGTTTGGTAAATAGTTTTTTCATTAGCTTTTTGCTTTTCAATTTGATCAAACAGCTAAAAAGAGTGTTTGGTTATTGGCTGAAAAGTTGGCTTCTAAGCCAAAATGAAAAAACTGCCTGGAGCAGCTTTTTGGATTAACTTTTGGCTTATTTGCCCACAAACTCTCTAATAAATAGCCAACAGCCACAACTAATTTTGCCAAACATTTTTGCAAACAGCAGGCTTAAACAGCCAACTTAAAAAGCCAATACATACAGTCAATGCTTCCAGCCAAACAAGCCAACTAAACCAACCAAAAGCCAACAACCAACAGTCGATTGCCAAACAATCTGTATATGTTTGGCTTTACTTAATTTACATGAAAAATGATCGAGAAACAAGAACTATACTATGTGACGGAGGTAGTACATAATTGTTTGAGCCATAAAGGATACATTTAGAGGCGGGTCCAATAAGGGTCTTGAGTGGCCAGGTCCCCCAACAATAAAATAAAATAAACGGCTATTTCACCAAATACCCCTAATAAAAAAATTTATTCACCAAATATCCCTGACAAAAAAAATTTATCCACCAAATACCCCCACTTTTTACAAAATTCACCAGACACCCTTGACCACTAACAAAATTCACCAGATACCCCTGACATTTCAAAAAATTACCCAAAATGCCCATTTGGCTAACGGACGTTAGTGATCTGTTAGTAATAAATATATATTCACCATATACCCCTAAGTAAAATAGTAATGCACCAGATACCCTTATTTTTTAATTACGTGTAACGATTATTTTTCCAGTTTAAAAAACTAGCCGTTAGTTTTATGTTGCATCTGCCTTTATAAATACATGGATCTGATACCCTTTCCTCACCCTTTTGTTATTGCAATTCTAAGGAGGTTTGCCACGAGTTACTCAAACTGTTCATCTACACAATCTTTATACATAAGAGTACCTAACTCCTATTGTACTTGTAGAAGAAAATTGCAATACGAAGCTCTGAAACAACAACAAATCCTCAGCGATTGTATTACAAGAGTGATACATGCAACAATTCCAGATGGTGCAAAGGGAATGTGGAGCATGATCTGAGTAACCAACATGATTCTCCACTATGCAGAGATGAGGGAGGAAGTTCAGAGAAGAACAAGATGATGAAGGAAGAGTAGCTGAAACACTTGAAGAAGAAACTGAAGCAACAACAAAAACTAGTAAATGCAACAATAAAAGTTGAAGTGCTCATGTTTGTAGTTGTAATATTTGTAGTTGAAATTTCAAAATCGTGTTTTTTGGGTCCTTTGAAGAACACCCACTTCAAGATGTTGTGCAGTCCTCTTTGTCTTCAAATTTCGCAGCTTTTTGTTAACAAATCTTCAAGCTAAGGTTGCAGCAGATTTTCAGGGACCATTTGATGCTTCAAGACGCATGAACAATTGAGCAAGAAGGGGGAGTTGAAAGGGCGTGGTTTTTTATGGAAGAAGTTTTATGTCAAGTTATCTCACCAACACAATCATAATGGCGCCACAACTTGAGGGTAAACTTGTAAATAACCTAACAGAACATTAACGTTCATTAACAATAAGGGTATCTGGTAAATTTTTTAAAAGGTCAATGATATTTGGTGAATTTTGCAAAAAGTGGGGGTATTTGGTGAATAAATTTCTTTGTCATGAATATTTGATGAAAAAACCGTAAAATAAAAATTTATGTTTTGGGCCTTTACATGTACGTTGTTTTAAGATAAAACTAGATTCTTACAAGGATATTTAATGATGAACACCTTGGTTAAGTGGTTTTGTATGTGCTTGAAAATCTTCATAGTGGACATGACGTCGCAGGTTCGAGGCCGTGGCTGAAAGCCTGAAAGCTTTGTTCCATTTTTTTCCTTTCTCTTTTTTTCCTTACTTCCTTTATTCCCCCAATTCTGTGTTCATTTAAAAAAAATTGTTCTTTCATTTTTCTATTTCTTGTTGCTTCCATTCTTGTGGTTTTTTAAAAGATTCAATTATTGTCACTACTTATCATTATAGCATAATTACTTTTAACTTTTTTAAAAAATAATGTCCGAATATAGTTATTATTCAGCTTCAATTTTATTCCTAATAAGTATATAATACAATATCTTTTAATATATTAGTGAATCAATATTAATGTTAAATTTGCTGACGTCAAATTTAAATTTTCTCATCATTCTTCATTGTTGCAATAAAATTATTTGAGGTGTATTAGACGTGTTACCTACTCCTAATTAGCAAGTATAGTTGATGCATTGATGAGGGATCCCAAAACCTAAAATCCTGGATCCGTCCGATACAATGGTTAAATACAAAATTCTCAATAATGATGATAAGTGTCCATTGTAATTATAATAGTGAATGTGGTGTTGATTGGCTTGCATATGGTATTTAAGATGATTATAAAATTAATCTTCTTAGATTAACTATGAAACCAGTTTGACATATTGAAGTACCTATATGTGGGTTGACCAGCAGATAACAGGTTTGAAGACTATGTTTGATAATTTTAGAATAGTTGTTACTTGGTTAACTTATTGTATAAGTGGATTTGACTAGATAATTATATCAGCAGATATGAGCATATGACTAACTAATTGTATAAGAGTATTTGGTAAATAGTTAAGAAATAATTTATTTTATCTTAATTCTCATTTTAGCTTAATATTCTCAATTCCTCTTTCAACAAAAAGCTTCTCCTACTAGCTTTTTCAAAATTAGAAGTTTGAGTCCAAAAATCTTATTCTATTCTCTTTTTACTAAAAGTAAAACCTAATAATGGAGGATTTGATTAGTATAGTACAATTCTATTATCCAATTTTAGTCGAAATCTCTAGTTTATGTCCAATCTGACCTCTTTTTTCACGAAATAAGGCCATTATATATTTCATTTTCTTAAACGGACTTGGGTTGGCATATGGTCTACTAGAACCATGCTCTATCAGAACACACAAGGTATAATTCTATATTGACTAAACTTTGTACATAGAATGTAATTAGTTTGGTCTTTATCAATTACATGGTCAGATCGTCTATATATGTGAGAAATTTTAGTGTTGAACCTTGGTTTTAATAATGACAAAGAAACAATTAAAGATGCAAACTAAGTTATAATAATCTAACAAATTGTAAAGTGAATGAAATTTGCAATGTATCATTGCATTGAGCAAAGAGAATACTAAGTCTAAGGAAGAAATCAAGTTGGATTTTGAAGACTAAGTGAAGATGGTCAAGGAACTGATACTGGAGATGCATTGGAGCAAAAGAATCAAAACCAAGCTTTTATCTTTTAGTTCCTATGTAAGGAACGAGTAAGTTATAATAAAGAAGAATGGCTAAGTTAAAAACAGAATATATGTTTGTTCCTTATTCTGGTACTATTAATCTAAGTTTAAAGGAACTCAGAGGAGTCAAAGTACCTAGGCGTGTGAAATAGGGTGCAATGTATGGTTAATTAATGTTGAGATTATAAAGGCTAAATTTTAGAAAAATAATTTTATATGGTTAAAATATGATTTTAAAGGAAAATCTTTTATCTTTATTTAAAAAATAAAATCCTTTTTTGGTAAAAAGAAAATCTTTTTTAAGATATTATTTGACAAAAAATTCTGATTTTATTAATTAAAATAGTTTTTAATTGGATACCGAATTTAAGAGATTGTTGCACAAGTAAATGCTAGAATTTAGAAAGCAGTATCAATTTGTTACACACATTCCAATTGATCGTGGAGTTTGTAGTGTTCATGGAACATGTTCCTTAAGTTAAGGAACATCATGTGAAAAATGTTTTAACTCACAAACACATGTTTTAATCCCATGTTTATTTTAATGACTGCTATAAATACATAACTTAAATCTAATTAAGCTCTAATTTGTGTCTGACTGAGTAAGTGACTTTAACTAATTAAAGTGTCAGTACCTTCATTCTCTTATAGGACATTTGTTCTTTGTCTTCTTACTCTATTCCGCAAAGTTTATTGATCATTGTAATTTTGTTTTGGAGTGAGTGAATTTTGAACAAAGTCCTATATAAGAGAAGTTTTGAGTGAATCACGTTAAACTGAGATAACTTCGAGTAAAGTTGAAATGAACAGATGTTAAAGGCTAGTTATTCACGAACTTGAGTTTAGGGACTTAAGTTGTGGCCCGTGAGTAAATTTAGGTTGTAACAAAGTTGTTTGGCCTAATTAGTAAAAAAGTTGAGTTTAAAATCTGTAGTGGTCAAGGTTGTTTCTTCTTGTTAGGTCCAAGAAGGTTTTCCTCGTAAAAATCTCTTGTGTTACTTTAGCTCCTTTTGTTGTTTTAGTTTTATAATTCCGCAAACAATATGTTTATTTCTACACGTGAAATTCACCCCTCCTCATGTAGTGTTTTATTGAAATAACATTTAGTTTAACCATAAACATATATAAATATTTCAGTGGGTAACATAAGAGTATAAGACGCACAATGTCATGCAGCGGTACCTTTTAGAGTGCAACATTCGATCTAAACCTCAACTAAATGGCAAACATTACATCAAACAATTTGCACGTACAAAAGCTTAGTTAAGTGCAAATAATAACATTTTATTAGCATAATTATGACATTAAAAATCCTCATCTCTTGAAAGAGGAACATGAGATTTGAACATGAAGAAGTTGTCACAAATGAGCCCACCAAGGCCACCACCGATGAGTGGGCCAACCCAGTAAATCCAGTGATCGGCCCAGTTCCAGCTAATAAGAGCAGGTCCAAAAGACCTAGCCGGGTTCATTGATGCTCCAGAGAAAAGCCCACCAGCAAATATATTAGCCCCAACCACAAGCCCAGTCAAGAAGATGCCTTGGGTTTGAAGTGGGCCCTTCTTCGGGTCCACAATGGTGGTGTAAATTGTGAATAGGAGAGAGAATGTCAAAATTACCTCCATTACCAATCCTTGTAGTGGGTCCACCCCTTTTGGAAGACAGTGTATAGGAGTTGTCTGCATGTGTTACCAATAACATCAAAAGTTAATCAATACTCTACTTATTTGAATTTTTAGGAGATTCCTAATCTTATTATACATCCCTCCGTTTCGAATTATTTGCTATACTTTGAAAATTATACTATTCATTAATGAGATTTGACCATGCATTATTTATTATTAGATAAAATCAAATGTTATAATGTAATATGTTGTTAGGTTCGGCTTAATATATATTTTCAGAAAATCAAATTTTTTATACTTTACTCTAATACATAATTAAAGATATTAATAGTCAAAATAGTACATCGGCAAACGTGAAAGTCAAAGTGTAGCGAGTAATTTGAAACAGAAGTAAAATAATAATATATCTATGATCTATAGAATAATTGGATAAAAATTGCAGCTAAAACAACTTTAGACTTTAAACTATAAGGGAATATATATTGATATAACTCGGAGATTAGATTAAAGGAATTAGCCTCTTAAACTACACTAGAATTTAGTGATCTTATGTTAGACATCGAAATTTTTTGTTGAGTGTCCTTAATTTTAGGTTTACCCAAATGTACAATAAACTTGATGTTGAAGGCTTGAAGCAAGTAAGAATGATTGAGGAAAAAATCAATTTTGTTTTGTAAAAAAGTTTATGCCTAGATTTCAAGTTCATACATATTTGTATAGTCGTGCAAGATTTTTGGTTGAATGCAGCAAGTACATTTTCCTCAAAATTTTCATTGTCAATGAAGTGTTATTTCATTAGGTAGGAGAAGTACAAATTTTCATGAAAAATTTTACTTATTTAGGAAGGACTCGCTTACTCTTTAAATAAGTATATAGAAGTATACTTTTATATCCCAACTTGATCGAAGTGAGAAACTCATATTATTATCAATCTCCTCCATTTATAAACAACGACTAAACCTTCTTATTGAGCATTTTAAGTACACACTAGTAAGGCTAATTATGCTAAACTTGGAGCCTGAATTGTATTTTAGAACCGAATCAACTAGATCTCATTTTCGAGATTTGTGATCATAACATGGCGACACAACACCTCCAAATTTATCATGATTCAATTTCGAATAGGTACCACCTTTTGTAGCCTTTTAGGTGGGTGCGACACAACAACTCTAATTCTAGTATGATATTATCAGGGAATCAATTAAACAAAAAAAATGCACCACCTAAAAAAAAATTGGAACCACCTGAAAAAAAATGAATACTACCTAAAAAAAAAATTGGAACCACTTGCAAGTCGTCCGACCAAGATTATGGTCGGACGAGGCCGACACAATACGTTCTCATCAATTAAACAAAGAAAAATTGAATGCACCGATTCACAATAAATTATTGTGCACCGAGATCCACATCATGTTATAGATTTATAATCAATTTGCATATGATATAGTAATAATGCGGTAACATAAAGAATATTGAAGAAAAAATTACCAGTCCACCGGTGACATAGTTAAGAGAGAGACAAGCAAGAGCGGAAGCAAAACATTGGATAATCCAATAAAGTAAAGATCTAATAAGTGTGATATGACCACCCATTGCCAGGCCAAGGGTGACAGCAGGGTTCAAGTGTCCACCGGAGATGTTAAATCCTGCGGCAATCATCACTGCTACAACAAATGCATGTGTCGTCCCCACAAACAATAACCCTACTAGAGTAGTTGCTCCCGCTTTATCTGTAAGATTTATAAAGGTGAGTACAAGATAGATTATTCACAATAAACTTGTGCAAATAAGTTGATCACTTCATTGACTAGTAATTGATATTTTCATAAATTTACTTGTGAAGTTCTTATAGTCTCTCCAATAGTTTATTTAAGCAAAGAAGGGTTACTTCGAATCAATGTCTCAAAATGACACTTCCTCTACTTAGTAGCTACAATTAATCTTGTACAAACTCTAATACACATCTTTGATCATTAATAAAATGTTCACTAGCCGACTCATTAATGAAATGATAAAATGTTAATCTTTTGAATTTTGCAGTTGGAGATCACAAATCTAACCATTGAGATGGCTAATCTCTCACATGTAATATAATAATAATAATGTAACCATTAAAAAGTTACATAAATAGTATGTCTAATCATTTTTTCTTGATTTATTGGTCAAATATAATACACAAAGCCAACAAATCAATAAATGTTATAAGGGAAAAGAAAAACAAGCAGCATAAGAAGTAAGAACACCATACCGGCGGCCATGGCTGATCCGACGCCGGCGAAAACAAAGAGGAAGGTACAAATGAATTCAACAACAAGGGCTTTGATGCATTCTGGTTGTGTTGCCTCTCGGCTTGTTCCTAATGCTATTTTTGTCATGTTGATTGAGGTTGGAGTATTTTTGCACACCTTTTCTTTCTACTATACATAAACTTGGGCAAAAGTAGATGCAAATGCCTTAGTTTAATAGGTGTATCTATTTATAATTTCAGTGAGAATGAGTAAAGTAAGGGTGGAACGAAAAGGGTGGAGATTCCTTTGTCCTTGGGTCGTCATTTCTGATAATGATATAGTACTAGTATACAGTTTATTATGCCTGACAATTTTTGTTTTTTTATGCCACCCCCTATGGTTTTGGCATTAGATTAACATGGAATCAATATTCATCTTATTTTGACTTATCTATTTTTGTGTAATTAAGCTTATTTGAAGTTATTATATATTTTTAGCACTTAACTTAATTGAAGTTGTTAGATATTATTAGAATATATCTTAACTTATTAGATATCGTAACTTCTATCTTGAATCATATTAGTTAATTGAAACTTGTAGAATTTTTGTTTGTCCAGTATTAAATTTTTAAAAAAGTTTTTTTTTCTAGCAGGAAATTTTTTAAAAAGTTATATGAAATGATTAAAACTTATTAAAATTTATCTAAATTAATTAGAACTTATATAAACTTGTTTTTTTTTTTTAAAATGAGTGAAAATAAATTAGAATAAACGGAATCTAATTCATGTTAAATTATGAGCTGGTTGGGTTGCTTTGATTGCAAAGTTTGTCCTATCTTATTTTAGTTCAATTTAAGAGGGTTGAAATTATTGTATTTTAGAAGATACTCCATCATCATCAATTTATTGCTCCATTTTCTATTTTGTGGTAAAAAATTATAGACTTTGACCATATCATCTCATTAATGTAGGAAAAATATATATTGTGCCTTTTTTCAGATTTGTTATAATGTATATTTTGCGAACATAACTTTTAATATAATTTTAACGAATGTGTAACTGGAGATTTTAATAAATAAACATGTGTTTTAGAGGCCACAAATTAAGTTACGTGTATATCAAATTCAATAATATGCTGAATTAAATTTTTCTAAAAAAACAGGCACGCAGGATATTTATATATAGATGTTATTTTCAAGTTTATTTCTAATAGTATACAGAGTAAAAACAAAATTGATCACTTATGTTGCTTATTAATTATGAAACTTTTTTTTTCATTTAACTTAAACACTGATGAAAAATGATATATGCAACTATTCAAACTAAAAATGAAAAGATTAAGCAATAAAACAGTAGTAGCACATCGATCAACTCATGATTTGGTCATGAATTCCTAAAACAATACCATTTTAAAGAATGTTATTAATGTCAACTTGTCAAGCAATGCGTACATTATTCTTAGATTGAATATATTATAATTGAAAGCAATTCTCAGCTTTGACAAGTTGAGATTTTCTTTACTTCCTTCAACTTGTTAAAAATTCTCTTTATTGCATCGACATATTACGTACCTATATTAGTCATTTCTAAACACTAACTTTATTAAAACTTATATTTTTTCCAATGATAGAGCATGCTTAGTAGGGCATTTTCTATATCTCTATTATATAAGGGAAGGGGGGAGCAACGTTGTCCTCTTTTGAACTGACTATTATGCCCTCCTTCCCTTTCTAAATTACAAAAGGAATCACAATACCAACATGGGGGTCAAACAAAGCCATCGGAAATTAATTTTCAACAATCACTCAGAAATCACTTATATGAGAAAACTTTACAAATCACTCATGGAATTGAGAAAATCACGTTATAAAAATCACGCAAATCATTCAAATGATCAGGAAACTTTACAAAAACTAAAAATTTACTTACAAGCAAAACTAATATACTAGGACGTCAATACATACAAAAACATTCACAAAATTCACTTACAAATCATTGTTCTCAATAACCATTCACAATTACATACTCACAAAAATTACTTATAAACACAAATCTGAGAAAAACATAAGATTTTGACAGTGATATCACACATTCGTCCATCGGCGATTTGTGAACTTTCAAACAGGTACATAATTCTTTTAATCTTCAAAGCTATTTCACATTAGTCGACTGCTATGTAGTTGAAAAAATGGAGATACTAACAATTAGTTGAAGAGGGCTTTTATATAATTAAACTTAAATTTGATTCATTTTCATATAAAATCAGAAAACAAGATGTGTATGAAATTTGATTCATTTATGACGCATTTAGTTCTTTTTTAAAAAACTTCCAATATAAATTTTTGCCCAAAACTTTTGCAAAATATCCATGTTCAGAAATAAATTTTTGAAAAAGTACAAAACAATATCAAACCTTTTTGCGAACAACTTTCGCAAAAATCCATTTTCAGAAAAAAAAAATTACATTAATTTGCGAAAACCATTTCATACGAAATCCGATTTTGTATGAAAATTTTAAAATTTCATTTCACATATAATTGAACTCAAAGTGTTAAAATTTAGAAAAGGAGAAAAATTTAAAATGCTCATTTCATACGAAATCAGATTGTTATGAAAAACTTAAAATTTCATTTCAAATATAATTGAAACTCAAAGTGTTAAAATTTTGAAAAGGAGAAAAATTAAAATGACCATTTCATGCAAAAACAGATTGTGTATGAAAATTTTAAAATTTCATTTCAAATATAATTGAAAGTCAAAGTGTGAACATTTAGAAAAGGAGAAAAATTACTCTTCACCGATTTATGTGGCAAATAAGTATATGGACCAAATGTTCCTGGTTAACAAGCAAGATTTTTTTTAAAAAAGTCTTCCTAAATTAAACCAGACAGAAAGTGCACAAGTTTTATTGCTCAAAATAAAAATAACCCAAACTAACCCATCATGATTCATTTGGATGTATCCTCGCACGCATCGCGTGCACAAAAGGCTAATCCTTTAGCTACTTAGTTAGAGTTTATGTCAATATCAATGATTCTTGACGTCTCATACTTGCCATGTATGGAGTAAATTATTTGAAATTTTATTCCAACATAATGATTCTCCGATCCTTTATATGTGCTGGCTTTAACAAGTCAACGACTGACGACCACTTAAGGAGCTTTGTGTTAAACAAAATCATACCTTCTCCAACTAATGTGCTTTGCGTCCTATCAAATCATCATACTAATTCAATCCAAGAATTGCACCCAAAAGGTCTAAGGAAACAAACGTCTTTGTCAAATTATAGGAAGTATTTGCTTTGGTAAACTTTATTACTCACATTTAACCTATAAATAGTGACGATTTTATGTGTGTTCTTTTTTTTCAACTTATTTCCAG
Organism: Beta vulgaris subsp. vulgaris; assembly: GCF_026745355.1. Classification (NCBI taxonomy): domain Eukaryota; kingdom Viridiplantae; phylum Streptophyta; class Magnoliopsida; order Caryophyllales; family Amaranthaceae; genus Beta; species Beta vulgaris. The sequence continues at coordinate 45,681,578 of NC_079203.1, forward strand.
TTTTAAAATTACAACACATTTTAACATGCTAAGAAGGAAGGTGTTTAATCTCTGATTCTCCGTCACAAGGTGATGACAAAGTTAAGGACTTCATCACTTCAAAATGTTATCAATAGGTATCTTATATCATATCTGGTCGTTGGATTTTACCAAAATTTTATTCAATTCGAAATAAAATTATTTTTTTGAAAAAAATGGATTCAATTCATCACCTATTCACCTAATCTAATCTGACCCAATCAAGCTTGGAATTCTAGATAGAATTAATTAATCTGAAAAATTCAAATTAAGAAAGCTACTTTTTTTGGCTTTACCAGTAAGTTACTCTAGACGTAGTATAACAAGACGGTCTTGGTTGATAATAATAAGAATTCGAACTTGTGGCTTATAGGTCACGAGTTCGACTCTCTATTAAGGGTATTTTGTGGTGAAAACTTTTTACACTCTTTCCATTCTCAAGGTGCCAAAACTTTAAACTTTCTCCGTTTCTAAATAGGTGCAACATTTCTCATTTAAGGAAATGTCATAATAAGTGCAACATAGCTCAAAATGAAAAGTTTTTCCCCTTTTATTTACAGAATTGTCATTACTTATTTTTCCTAACAACTTAATTAACCCACCTCTCTACCAACCAAAACAACATTAACCCACCCCTCTCTCCTCCCCTCAACCCAAACCCACCCTTTCTCTCAGCCACCACCCATCTCTCTCTCTCTCTCCTCAACTCAACCTACCCCTCTCTCTCCTCTTTGAGACCACCACTGTCACTACTAACCCGACACCACCACCAACTCAACACCAGATGCAACCCAACGCCACCACTACTACCTCGACACCACCAACCCACCTAATGCGACCCAATACCACCTTGGCACCACCACACCACCAGATGCGTCCGAACACCACTAGGCCCTTCTTTCACCTCCTCCTTCGTTTCCTCTAACTCCTCCTCCTCACCTTCTCTCACCTCCTCCATCACTCCTTTCTTCATCTCTACTAGTTTTAGACCTAGGATTTCGACACCACCACACACCAGATTCCTGGACGATGGTAGGGTTGGTGTGTTAATGTGATGGTGGTGATGGGAAGAGGTAGAATTAAGATGCCGACGGTGGTGAAAGGTTATGATTTCGATTTTTGAACGGTGGTGGGGTTTGTGAGTTGTGACATGATGTGTTGGTACGATGGTGGTGGTAGGGAGAAACTATGGATGTCGGTGGAAATGGTGGAGAAATCTTATGTGGTTTTCGATGGCCATATTTGGGGGAAGGCGGTTTTTCTGGTGGTGGTGGTTGTTTTTGAATTTTTCTGTAGTGGTGGTGGTGACCGGTGGTGGAGGTGTTGTTGTCGATGGCCGGTGGGAAGGTTTGGGGGAGGGTGGTTTTCCTATGGGCAGGTAGGGAGGGTGATTTCCGGTGGGCAGGTTTTGGGGAGAGGTTTTCCGATGGTGGTGGCGGTGGTCGTGGTGACGTAATGGTGGGTGACATGTGGCAGGTGGAAGATGGTGGGGCAGAAAGTTGTTGGTTAATTAGATTAGTGTTTTATTAAGTTGCCTAATATTTCTTTTAAGTGCGGTCCCCAACTTTCTCTCTCTAGATGCCTTGGTCTATGTGTCACTTCTCTATGTTACACTTATTTAGAAACGGAGGAAGTATGTGTTAGGATTATGTTGATGCCTAAAGCCTAATAGTATGCTCAGGCGCTAGTCTAGGTTCATGAAAAAAAATATAACAAATTTAAAAAAATGACTACATGAATCATATAGAGTCATTGAAAATTCAACACGTAGCATTTATATATTAGGGTTTATTGAAAACGATGAATTAATTATTCTTCTATATTGTGATTTTGTGGACAAAAGACCTCCATCATTCATGCACCAGATTTCAAAAAGTTGGAACGTGCATATTCAAGGAACATGATCATAAGTCATTGGTCAGTGCATGATAATTTCCTTTGAACTTGTGTAGTCCAAGTTGCATTATGGAGGAGTTGCAATATAAAGTTAGGCTTATAGCTGTGTTGGTGTGAATTATTGCAAATAAAAGCTGGCAACCACGTAAGTACGACCATCGTCGTCGTGTTGCCTTTCTTATGAAGGGGAAATTGTTTAACTGGTCGCCTAGTGGGATCTTGTTAAGGAAATATTGTGTATAATATTGTGTAAATATTAGTTTCCTTATGTATAGGGTTTCTTGTTATTCTTGTTACAGTAGTTTCATTAGTTTCACATCTTTTCTGTACTATATATACACATTTGAGATGAATATAAAGGCAAGTCATTAAACCCTAATCACTTCTTTACATGGTATCGGAGCCATAATTTTTTTTTTCTCCCAATTTTTTTTCTCATGGCCGGCGACAATAACAAGCCGCCGGAATCTTCTGTTCCCCGTCTCGACATCTCAAACCCTTTTTTTCTCGGTACTGGTGATCGTCCAGGTGACTTCATCACGCCGACTCGTCTCCGCTCTGACAATTATGACGACTGGTCGTCCGACGTCCAGCTCGCCCTCGAGGCACGACGGAAGTTTTGTTTCGTCGACGGTAGTCTCACCGGTCCAATTTCTCCGTTCACCGAAGCCGATTGGGTTACTGTGAATGCTATGGTGGTCTCGTGGCTTCTCAACACGATTGATGTTGAAGTAAAAGGTACGTTAACTAAGTTTCGTGAAGCCCATTAATTATGGAGTCATTTAAAGACTCGTTTTTCTACCATTAACGGACCACGAATTCATCAATTAAAATCTGCTATTGCTAAGTGTGAACAAACTAAAACCATGAGTGTCTCAACCTATTATGGCAAATTAAATGTTTTGTGGCATGAACCTTTAATTTCTTGCACCTGTGCTTCACCATGTTTGGCCGGTTCATTACATGCTTCCCGTCGGGAAAATCAACGCCTCCATGATTTTTTGATGGGTCTCTATTCTGATTACTATGGCCGTATTCGAACCCAATTACTATCAACGACCCTTTACCCACCCTTGACCGTGCGTATCAGCTTGTGGTCCAAGAAGAGCGCGTACGCACGGCCAAATCACCCACTGATGACAAACCGCCGGATGTGCTGGGGTTTGCTGTGCGCGGTCCGTCTCCGTCTGCCGGTTCAGCGGGCCGTGGCCGCGGTTCTGCTGATCGCCCTACGTGCACCCACTGTCATAAGGTGGGGCACGAAGTTTCACGCTGTTGGACTCTTCATGTTTGTACTCATTGTAAAAAGCCCGGTCATGATGTTTCTAAGTGTTTTGAACTGGTTGGGTATCCCGAAGGTTTAGTTTCTAAGTCCACCAAACCCTCCGCGGGTCGCGGTCGTGGTTCCGTGGCTGCTCACGCCACTGCTGTTGTCGGGGATGTCGTCTCCCCTAGTGCCTCTACTTCGTCCTCTTCCAGTGCTCTTTTCACTCCTGACCAATGGAAGGCTCTTGCGGGTATTTTTGGTTCCACTAAAGTTGCTGATGACAGGTTAAGTGGTGAGTTTTCTTCTTCCTCTTGGATTATTGACAGTGGTGCCACTCACCATGTCACGGGTGAGAGTTCTTTTATGTTTGATTTGGTTTCTATTCCTGCTTGCTCGGTTGGTCTTCCTAATGGTAATACTGCTGTCGCCACTAAAAAGGGTTCAGTTCGTTTGTCTCCTTCTATCACTTTGACTAATGTTCTCTTTGTTCCTCAATTCAGTTGTAGTTTACTTTCTGTTGCACAACTGACTAATGATTTGCAGTGTTTTGTTCAATTTAACTCTTCTATGTGTGCTATACAGGACCACATGAGGGAGCTGATTGGAACGGGTCGTAGAGAAGATGGACTTTACTACTTCAACAGTGGTGTTCCTGATCCTTCGATTTCCGTTCATAGTGTCTCTACTGCCTTTGAGTTGTGGCATCGTCGTATGGGTCATCCTTCTGAGAAAGTGGTGAAGTTACTTCCTCCTTTGTGTGGTCATAAGGGTAGTTTACATAAAGCATGTGAAATTTGTTTCCGTGCTAAACATTCTCGAGATAGGTTTCCTTTAAGTGACAATAAAGCTAGTCGGATATTTGAAAAAGTTCATTGTGATTTGTGGGGTCCCTACAGACATGTTTCTTCCTGTGGGGCCATTTTTGACTATTGTTGATGATTTTTCTAGGGCTGTTTGGGTTTACTTGATGACAGATAAGACTGAGGTTTTTCCTATGTTTATGAACTTTGTTGCTATGGTTGATCGACAATTTTCTCAAACCATTAAAGTTGTTCAAAGTGACAATGGCACTGAATTCAATTGTTTGCTTGATTTTTTTTCTTCATCTGGCATCTTTTGCCAAACCTCCTGTACTGCTACTCCACAACAAAATGGTCGGGTTGAACGAAAACACCAACATATTCTTAATGTTGGTCGTGCTTTACGTTTTCAGGCTCATCTCCCTATTTACTTTTGGGGGGAAAGTATTCTTGCTGTTGCTCACTTAATAAATCGTACTCCCTCTGCTCTTCTCCACAATAAATCTCCCTTTGATGTTTTGTTTGGCTTTTCTCCTGCTTATGATGCCATTCGCACTTTTGGTTGTCTTTGTTTTGCTCATAATCATAAAACTAAGGGGGACAAGTTTGCCAGTAGGAGTCGAAAATGTGTGTTTGTGGGTTACCCGTTTGGTAAGAAAGGTTGGCGATTGTTTGATCTTGACACTAAGGAGTTTTTTGTTTCCCGTGATGTTAAATTTTTTGAGGATGTGTACCCTTTTCAATCCCCTGATGATGTCAATATTGATCCCTCCACTTTGGTTCCATGTGCCGGTCCTATTCACCCGGATTTTGATGATGACTATCCCCTATCTCTTGATTCTGCTCCTTCACTCTCCACAACTTTGCCAAACACTGTTCCTCCACCACAAAATAATTTGCCAAACACTATTCCTCCACCACAAAATTCTCCAATCTCCACCAATTTGCCAAATGAGCCCTCCCTTGTCCAATCCACTCCACCAAATTCCATAATATTGCCTGCGGCCCCATCAATCTCTCAGCCCACTTCTCCCATTTCTCTACCGAACTCTCCTGGGCCCCGTCCCTCTTCTCCGGCCCAACCGCATTCTCCTACCTCCTCTCCTCTCTCTCGGTCCGCGTCACCTATGTCTTCTGGGCCCCGTCTCTCTACTCCTGGCCCAGAGGATCCGCCCAGCTCCTCTCCTCTTGCTGATGCGCGGCCCACTTCTTCCCTTGATCCCTCTTCTTCTCTTGTCGATCACTCGGACTCCCCTGCTTTGGGTCGTGGCCTTCGGCCCAAATTACCTTCGATCCTCTTAAAGGATTTTGTCACTAATGCTGTTGTATCGGATTGTCCATCTTCCTCTACTCCTGTTTCGTCATCTTCCTCAGGTACTCCTTATCCTTTAGCTCACTATATAAATTGTTCAAATTTTTCTGCAAATTATTTGAAGTTTGTTGCAGCTCTTGTATCTACTACTGAACCGAGGTCTTATAAAGAAGCTTTGCGGAGTGAGGAATGGAAACAGTCTATGCAGGCAGAGATTCAGGCCTTGGAGGATAATGGTACTTGGTCCTTGGAGGAATTGCCTCCCGGGAAACGGGCGTTGGGCTGTCAGTGGGTTTACCGTACCAAGTATTTGTCTAATGGTGATGTTGAGCGCCTTAAGTCTCGTCTGGTTGTTTTAGGGAATCATCAGGAGGCTGGTATTGATTACACAGAGACATTTGCACCTGTTGCCAAAATGACCACCGTGCGTACCTTTCTTGCTATTGCTGCCTCCAAAAATTAGGAACTTCATCAGATGGATGTTCACAACGCCTTTCTTCATGGTGACTTGGATGAGGAGGTTTACATGAAACTTCCTCCTGGTTTTGCCTCTTCGAATCCGAATCTTGTTTGTCGTCTCCGCAAATCTCTTTATGGTCTCAAACAGGCACCTCGTTGTTGGTTTGCTAAGCTCGTTACTGCCTTGAAGGATTTCGGTTTTCTTCAGTCCTACTCAGACTACTCTCTCTTCACCTATACTCATCATTCTGTTCAGCTCAATGTGCTCGTATATGTTGACGATCTTATTATCTCTGGTAATGATTCCGCTGCACTCTCTACTTTCAAGGCATATTTGAGCGATTGTTTTAAAATGAAGGATTTGGGGGTTTTGAAGTACTTTCTTGGTATTGAGGTGGCTCGTAGTTCCTCTGGTATTTTTCTTTGTCAGCGCAAGTACACTTTGGATATTATTTCTGAGGCTGGCTTATTGGGTTCTAAGCCTTCTGGTACGCCTATTGAACAAAATCATCATCTCGCGCAGGCTCGTGGTTCTTTGCTCTCGGATGCTGCGGCATATCGCCGTCTTGTCGGCCGTTTGATTTATTTGGCAGTGACTCGTCCTGATCTAGCCTATTCAGTTCATGTGCTTTCTCAGTTCATGCAGGAACCTCGCCAGGAACATTGGGAGGCTGCCTTGCGCGTGGTTCGGTATTTGAAGGGTACTCCTGGTCAGGGTATTCTTCTTCGTTCTGACAGTGATCTTTCTCTTCAGGGTTGGTGTGACTCTGATTGGGCGGCGTGTCCTCTCACTCATCGCTCCCTATCTGGCTGGCTTGTTTTTTTGGGACACTCTCCTATCTCTTGGAAAACGAAAAAGCAACATACTGTTTCCCGCTCTTCTGCTGAGGCCGAATATCGCTCCATGGCTTCTATCACTTGCGAGTTAAAGTGGTTGAAGGCTCTATTGTTAAGCTTAGGGGTTCATCATCCCAAGGCTATTCCTCTCTTCTGCGATAGCCAGTCTGCACTTCACATTGCCAACAATCCAGTTTTTCATGAACGCACAAAACACATTGAGGTTGATTGTCACTTTGTTCGTGATGCCATTCGGGATGAGCTCATTCTTCCTTCATATGTCCCCACCAAGACCCAACTTGCAGATATTTTCACTAAGGCTCTTGGCCGCTCTCAGTTTGATCTCTTACTCTCCAAGTTGGGCATTCTCGATCCCTCCCCTGCTCAACTTGAGGGGGGGTGTTAAGGAAATATTGTGTATAATATTGTGTAAATATTAGTTTCCTTATGTATAGGGTTTCTTGTTATTCTTGTTACAATAGTTTCCTTAGTTTCACATCTTTTCTGTACTATATATACACATTTGAGATGAATAGAAAGGCAAGTCATTAAACCCTAATCACTTCTTTACAGATCTGCCTATCAGGCTAGTTTCCGCTATGACAAGATCGACGGATCACGAAAACATGATTATAATGAATAACGTACTGGCCATTATGGTGTGTGAGAGAAATACGTACAATTGTATGTTGGGCACTTATATATGGTGTGTGAGTTGTGACTTGTGACCTATGATTAAAGATGGCAATGAATCCCTATCAAAAAGAAAAAATGACAATGAGTCAGGTTTGGATCAGGTCCACCTAGATCCAAGCCGGTTTGTTGTTATAAACTTAGACTCGTCACAAACTCGTTAGGTCTTGAATTTTCAAACTCATACCCAAATATGTTGGATGTAGCGGGTTCATAGGGCCTAATCGGGTCCTTAGTTTTTAGTTTCATCATATTTTTTTTATATATGTATATTGTTTTACCCTAATATATAAAATCTACATATGTGGATAAAACATTATCCAAAACAAAATTTTAAAAAATAACTAACATAATCTTAAAATGTTACAACTTACAAAGTTAGAAGCTAAGTTTTAAACCTAATCACAAGTCACAAAACTAATAAGCTCACAAAATCACAACTCTTAAAACCTTAGAGTTTAGATTAAAATTCTTTTCTCATATATGTATGGGTATGCGAGTCGGGTCTGGACCGATCTGTGTCTAACATATGTGAACCCGGATCCAAACTCATACTATTCAAGTTAAACTCGACTCAACCTGTTGCATCTAAAAAGTATAGACACATACCCTTGTAAATGGGACGGGTCCTGGCGTGTCCGGTCGGGTCCATGACCCATTGCTATCTATTCTTGTGATACAATTGGATGTTGGCTATTAGTTGCTATCTGATTGTTCGATTGCCTTTACCGGCTATATATGTTTGTTATTTGATTAATGACTATTTAATAATATGTTTGAAAATTTCAATAGTCGGTGTGGGTTGTCAATGCAAAATGAAGAAAAAGGCATGCAAAAGCTCGTGGCTTTTAAGATTTGCATACTAAGGCTATGTTCAGTTCACCTTATTTTTGCTTATTTCAGATCTAATCAGATCAGATCAGATCAGATCAGAAAAAAATAAGTTCAGATCAGATCAGTTCATATCATGCTTATATTTAAAAATCATTATTACTATTAAATATATTTCATTACATATTAGGAAAAATTATAATAATTGAATATTAAGAAAGTACTCATTGAGATGAATCAAACAAGACCACACATGACTATATTTTTTCTTATACATTAATAAGAAAAATCTAAAAGATAAGATCTTGTAAATCAGATCAGATCAGTTCAGATCAGATCATATCAGATCATATCAGAAAAAATAAGTTCAGATCAGAAAATTTCAGGTGAACTAAACATAGCCTAAGAAAATCATTTACTAAACACTTTATATTTCTGACTATTTAATCGTATGATAGACATAAAAAGTCAGGAGTAAATGAAAAAGTTCTTGTTGGTATTAGTTAGTTGTTAATGTAAAAGGAAGAAAAAGGCAAAAAGCTCGCGCTTTGTTGAAGGGTCTACCAATCCACCTACAACTCCACAATTAGTATGATATTGTTCATTTTTGGCCAATGCAAGCCCGCACGAATTGGGGCTCTTTCCCAAAATACCTCATACTAACTTAGTTGGTGAACTCATATAAAGTAGGAAACTCATTTATTTTATCTCTCCGATGTGGAACTTGAGATGTATATATATATACCCAATTATCCTCCCTGAGACCAAGGACCACAAGCCTCCCCTCCACAATATGAGGAAGACTTTCGACACAACACACAAGGCACCAAGCACATATTTCCCACTGCGACGTCACACTTAGAGTCTTCCACATCTCCTTAGATATGATGCACCATGTCTTCGAAGTATGTCGGCAACCAACATATTTCCACTCCATGCATGATTCTAGGTTGCACCACTGACATATTCTTGCTTTACAACTGCATGTTCATGCATTAACTGCGTCACCCATCTTTGAGAACCATACATAATACTACCAAGACTTGCACCCACGCTACCCCCTACGTGCTCCAGCCTCCAGCAGGCCAACCATGGGGTCCACCATCGTATGTACATTCTCCCAGCCGAACTGTGGGGTCCACCATTGTAGGGCTCACGAATCCACTTACAATTTCATAATTAGTATGATATTGTTCGCTTTGTGCCAAGGCAATACAGATTTATTTTTGGGCTCCTTCCCATAAGGCTCCGGTCATGCTAATGTAATTGATGAACTCTTATAAACTAGGTAACTCCTTTATCTCTCTTGTGTAGGACTTACGTTGTATACCCAACATTTTTAATATTCGCATACTGAGAAAACCATTTATTAAACACCTTTAATCATATGATAACATAAAAAAAAGTCAATTAAATGAATAAAGGCAAAAGCTATAAGTAAATACCCTCTAGCTAAAAGTAACTCATTGAAACTTCTAAATGACTGCCAAATTCTTTTTTGAACATTAATAGGTATGGATGTGAAGAAAATTTGACTTTTCATTCTTTTTGTTTGAAGAAAATCCTTGAGCAATAAATTTGTATTGCGACTTCTTGTGCTTTCAACCTATAATCTGACACATATATCTCTATTCTATATAGGAAGACATGGGGGACACCAAAATGAAGGAAACCCCATTTTACCCCTCCTAAATTAAACAGTAACTGCAACACATTCAACATTAATTAAAAAAGAAAAAAAAATTACATCACTCAAAGAAATAAAATACGACAGTTTCCACTCCTTCCTTCCAAGAAAAAAAAAACTAATTCACTCCATTAGAAGTTACACAATTTGCACAGTTTCCTTCACACGTCTTCCTCTTCTCCCTTCTTCCTCTATTACTCGGTTTCATTATCTGCAAAAGCATTATATGTTACCAGTAGCAGGTAATTACAGATATGTAATTGAAAGGGAAGATAATGTCCTCTCTTAAAAAGTTAAATTAGTTATTATACCCGAGTTACGTCTCAGGTAAGAAAAAATTTCATTTATAACTAATAATTTAAGATGGTAACACTAGATGTTATTTGGTCTAGTGATTAAGACTTTAGTATATTTTATTGAGGTCTTGGGATCAAATACTATACTACTAGCATGTTTTGCACGCTATGCGTGCGTGTCCTGTTAACTTTTTTGATTTTCTCAATTAGTTATTAATCAGTGTTACAAAAAAATTGATTTGAAAATACAATTATAATAATTATTAATTTTTTAACTATATTTTTCTTAAATTAATGCTTTATTGTTTTTTTTTAGTTATTTATTCATCATTATTTAAATATATTATCGAGAGAAAGAAATATACAGTAGAAAAAAGTTTGTACTCAAATAAAGTGAAAAAAATTTGTGTATCAGGTTCAATCGTCGAAAAAGAGTTTGATTTACATAATAGAGATTACTAAAGAATGATCAACATTTAGGTTTTGAATATTATGAGTATAATTATTAATATAAAATTCAAATTTTATTTTTTTCTTGTAAGTGTCAATCAAGTTATATTGTCATTTTAATTTTTTAATAGAGTATTTCACACATAGGTAAGAAAAGGAAATCATTCTCCTTAATTTAATTTAATTGAAATTTCAAATTCAATTTCGCTATTAACTTGTTCAATATATATGGCAAGTAAGAGGAAAAAAAATTATTTAATATATATGGCAAGTAAGAGGAAACTCAAAAAAGTTAACAGGACACGCACGCATAGCGTGCAAAACATGCTAGTATACACTAGTTAAACTAATAAGAAAGAGATACGCCATCAAAGATAACATAAAAAAATCTGATACTTTTTAAAAAGTGTACATAATATTTGAGGGCAAAATTAACCGTCATTACACCCAATTATTATTTTGATGAAAAGTATAAGATAAGATTACTACAAATTAAAGTATGTTTTGACAAATCTAATAGTATAATCTATAAATTTATTTTTCATGTAAGAGATGTTATGATCAAATCAGCGCGTCTTATATTTAGAAGTAGATCGAAACTTTTCTTTTCCTCATATTATGTTTAGTTCACTTTATTTTTATTTATTTCATATTATATAATATTTAGAAAAAAAAGTTTAGATTATATCATATTAGAAAAAATAAACTTAGATCATATGAGATAAATTACGATCGGATCATGCTTATATTTAAAACTAACTGTTGTTATTGTTTTTGTTGCTGCTACTAGTGGTAGGGTTGTGCAAAGACTAAGGTCATACCGGAATCTAGACCGGATAGGACCGAATTTGGAACGGACTAGACTAAAAATTCTGGTATTGTACGGTCCTTGGTGGAGAGAAAATCCCAATTTCGGGTTTCCGAACCATCACAGTCCAAACCCGAAAAATTCTGGTCTAGACCAGTGGACCGAAATTTCTGATGTTTTAGTAAAAATTGTTTATATATTAAAAAAGTTTTAAAGATAGAATGTTAGAAAGTTAAAAACCTACTATATATCACCATTAACAATATTGTTATTAGAATTATTAAATTTTAATGTATCTAATTTATAAATATGTTTAAATAAAAAAATTGTTAGAAAAATTCCAGTCCAACGAATCCAAAATTTAAATGCACCGGAAAAAATCGTCATTAAGACCAGACCGAACATGATCGGATTTTTCAGATTTTTCGGTCCGGTCCAGGTCCAAATTTTTTTCCAGATTCCGTTCAACTGGTCCAGCAGGTTTCGGTCTGGTCCTACACTAGTGAACACCCCTTAGTACTGTTTATTATTATTATTATTATTATTATTATTATTATTATTATTATTATTATAAGGGTCTTTCCTTCTCTTTCCCCTCCATTCCCCATTCCTCACTCATTCCCTTTCCATTCCCCCTCCATTCCTCCTCTCTTTTTCCACTCCCTATCATCTTTCACTTTCTCTCTCATCCTTTCCATTTCCTCCATTGAAGAACTACGAGATTTAAAAAATTTACGACAAGTTCACATTTTTCAACGACTTCAAGTTTCTTTTACCATTTCGTTATATTACGGCGGAATGCTAATGTAATTTAAAAAATTTAGAATAAAACTGGTAGACTGTCGTAAACATGACGCTTCGAAAAACTTGATTTTAGCATAAAAGATACTCCCTTCGTCCCAAAATATAGTTTTCATTTTCCTTTTTTCACGGTAATATATGCAAGTAAAATCTAAGAAGGATAGTAAAAAGAATTTGTTTATTTAAATAAATATTGTATGGGAAAAGATGATTTTAGGAAAAGAATAAAGAATAATGGGTGAAAGAGCATTTTTTTTTTGAAAGAGAAATTTCATTAATTGAAGGCCAAACGACATCTACAATAGGTATTAAAGTAAATCAAGATACAATTAAACAAGACTAAATCAAATTCGTCTTCGAAGAAGCTACAATGAACCAGATCGAACAATACAACACAACCCTCTTGTATTTGTTGAATCAATCAGCTTTTGATGATGAAGTCTATCATTCTGATATAGTTTGGGAAGAACATTCTTGATCGAGTCAGGTTGACCGCATCCGAGATTCCAATACCTTCATGTTGAGTCTCGAACTTCAACCAATGAGAATAATTTCTCATACCTAAAAACAAAAGAACCATACTCACAATTCCCATAGGGGAGAAGGATATTTCCAAAACAGAAACTAAAAACCCATAACAGGGTTTGAGAAAATCTCATTAAGAGAGACTAATTTATTGAACAAAACAAGAAAATGAACTAAAAACTGAAAATAAAAGGGCAAAAGGGGCTCACCATGGATGAAAACATCCATGGCAGCCCCTAATTGATGAAGAAGGGGTAGGGGAGGCTAGGGTTTGAGAGAGAGAAAAAGAGAGAGGAGGCTAATGGGTGAAAGAGCATTAATTGTAATATTTTGGTTGAATAAACAAAGGGAAAAACAAAAATTCAAGAAGCAAATAAATGATGGGACACAATTTTCCAGACAAATTGCGGAAAAATGTAAAACTAAATATGAAACAATCCGTCTTGCATGGACCCGGTTCACACTAAAAATAGTGCGGACCAGGCCCAAGCACGTGACCGGTTAAGAAGTACTCACTTTTAATTACCAAAAATAAATACACTATATCAAAAATAGATACACTATATGATACATAAGTACACTATATCAAAGATAGATACACTATATCATAACTACACACACTATATCATACAGAGGTACACGATATCCTATAGGAACACTACATCCTATAGGAAAATATTTACTTAAACGCATTTTAGAAACATACACTATATCAAAAATAGATACATACACTATATCAAAAATAGATATACTATATTATACATAGGTACACTATATCATTTTAACATACACTATATCATTTTAACGTATACTATATCATTTTAACATACACTATATTATTTTAACATACACTATATCATATCAATATACACTATCCTAAACTCACGTGATATAGATTGGGTGCACACTAATTAGTATATACCGAGTTCATATTAGTTTTTTTAAATATGAAAATGAGAACTATATTTTGAGACATACAAAATGAAAATGAAAACTATATTTTATGACGGCAGGAGTAGTATTATAATATAAATTGTCTTATAATGTTGTCTAACATGAATTACGATTTACGAGCGTGTCTGGTGCGTAAATTTTTCTTGGAAGGTGTGTCATTTGCGCTAAACATAAAAACCCATAGAAAATCAAAAAGAGAAGATAGCGCCAACTCGCCAAGAATTTGGAGGAGAGAGAAAAACATAGTAGTAGTAATTCTGCGGCAATGGCGTCGTCGTCATCTCCATTCTCACTCGCGCCTTCGCTTCAATTTTCTCTCTCTTCAACATTCGCCAACAGGAGAATTTTCGCTTCTCATACTCGAATCGTTTCTTCTTTCTCCTCCAATCTCTCTCGTCGCCTCTCACTCATCCAGATTGGTACTGGTAATTAACCACTTCGTTCTTCTTCTTCTTCTTTCTTATATGAATTCTTTCAGTGCAATTCTTTCAGTGTCGAATATATGAATTTCGTGTTGAAAATTGTACAAATATATGAATTTAGTTTGTGTTATATATATATGTTATCTTGATTTGTAGTTAGGTTTGTACTAGTAGACATTGATTCTGTAAATTAATGAGGTAATTGGAATTCTACATGATTCAGAAGATAGTGAAGCAAACTCATTTCACATTTGCTTGTTCACAGTTGAACAATTGAGTACCTTGTTTGTGTCATTGTTAGTTTATTCTACTGTCTCAGTTTGATTAAAATTCCAAAATCTTGCCCTTATATTGAAAACAAAGTCTGCTAACTTTATTATTCAATTTGAACGCTATAAGTCACAGTATTCAAAGAAACTATGGGAAGTGGTTCATTATTCCATGGGAAATGGATGTTGTTGCAATATCTAAGAAGGAATTGCAAGGAAACCCATGTAGAAGGCTATAAAGTGTCAAGTCTATCCAGGATGGGTTTGTTCTCGAATGATATCGACCTGTGCATTCTTTTCCCTTTATTCCCCGAAGCATTGCATCGACAATTGCAGGACAGTTTGCATATAGATTCTGGTTAAATTTTTTGGTTTGATCACCTGATGTGATGCTGCCAAGTGTTATTAGCTTCTTCCTATGGGGCCCTATATTTGCTTGAAGTTGTAAACTTTTAATGGCTTGATTCAGCTTAATGGTACATTGTCACGTCTCGCTTATCTTGCTGACATGAAGTGGATGTTCAGGCTTAAGTAGGCTTAATCCAGTATTGGTGCTGAACTGCTTAGCCACCATCAGATCTCTCTCAACGGGGATGCCCTTATTTGGACGTGAACTTCTAACTATGACTTCTCTTGCCAACACTTCAAAATTTGCACCTTTGCTGCTTGGCTTCCGGTTCAGGATGCTTTATGTTTGTGTACTTTTTCATAGTTTCTTGTTTTGGAGGGAATTAATAAAAAATATGGGGAATGATATTGATCAGGTGAAGTTAATTTCAAGTTTACACTAATATGAATTTCGCTTTCCACAGTTGTCTCACAGCCGCAAATGTTTGGTTTTAAGGAATCCACACTCTCAAGTCCAGAAGGAAATGTTTTGGATACTGGTACTGTTGGAAATGTAGCTCAAGCAATGCCCACTGTTAGCGAGGAAACTGCTCTAGAATGGACCAAAAATGACAAGAGGAGACTACTTCATGTTGTTTATCGTGTCGGGGATTTAGATAAGACTATAAAGTAAATTTTCAATTTTAATATCGGCAGCTTTGAGTTTTGCTTATTGTGTAAGCAGATGTCTAATTAGTTTGGGAAGATTGTAGATTCTATACGGAGTGCTTAGGCATGAAGATATTACGAAAAAGAGACATTCCAGAAGAGAAATATTCAAATGCCTTTCTTGGATATGGACCTGAGGAGTCGCATTTTACGGTTGAATTAACATACAGTAAGCTACCTGGCTTTCTCTCTGTCTGTTTCCAAAACCATGCACACGTACACCTATCATTCTAGTCGACTTTTCTTTGCCTCCATACAGTTATTCCTTTCTGTTCTGTACAAAGTGCATCTTGCATGATAAGGTTTTGCAATTAATACAATGGTTGCAGACTATGGAGTCAACAAATATGACATTGGGACTGGTTTTGGTCACTTTGGTGTTGCTGTTGCGGATGTGAGTTTCCTTGGATATCTTAACACTTGTCTGCTAATATTAGAGCTAACCATGTACTCTGGAATTTCTTTATATCTCAGAAGAGTAGAAACTATTTTTAGTGTCACACTGATGCGCTGTATATTGTAGTAGATATAAATACTAGTCATGGATAAATTAGACCTTGTTTTGGATAAGTTTAGCCATTGAGGATTTCAGATACAGTCATCATACGAAAAAATCTACATGAAAGTTAATTTGCTTGTTGGAGAGTTCACAATCTTTTTTCTACCTCTATCTTTTACAAAGTTTTTGGGTTAACCTTTTATATTATCCCATTACGACTTTTTCTGCTTGTACATCTTCCTATGGATCTAGATACAAGAATACCCTTTGAACTTCCTTCTAATTTCAGACCTTTTGGACTAGAAGGTCACTTTATTCAACCTGAGACTCCTGTCTTTGGTTATGGATTCTTGGAGGTTATGAGAATATGGCCAGTTATTAAGAATAATTCTCTGATGTAGGTTGCTAAAACAGTAGATCTTGTGAAGGCAAAGGGCGGAAAGGTTATAAGGGAACCAAGTCCAGTCAAAGGTGAAAGTTCTGTAATTGCTTTTATAGAAGATCCAGATGGTTACCAGTTTAAGCTTTTGGAAAGGGCACTTACATCAGAGCCCCTTTGCAAGGTGATGCTTAGAGTTGGAGATCTTGATCAGGCCATTAGTTTTTATAAGAAGGTAATTTCGTTCTATGCAACATGAGATGCATGGTTGTCTTTGTGACCATGGGGTGGTGTCTTATCTGCTAAATAACTGATTGTTTAATTCTTCTTGTGCGCTGTTTTGGAATTGAAGGCTTATGGCATGGAACTACTCCGCAAGATGGATAATCCTGAGTACAAGGTAACAACAATATTGTATAGAATCTTAGAGCTCAAGCTTTCACATTAGGTAATAATTTAGATGGGAGAGATTTCCTTTAGCCACTTTGGAGTGAGGGTTGGTGTGTATCTGTTAATAAGTGGCTTCACGGCCAAATATCGTTTGAAAATGAGAATAAGAAAGCTGGTTCTGCTGTCTCTCGTGTCTCTAGAGTTTTGGTCTCTTGCGCAAAGAAGTGAGCCTGCAATCAGTGTTTGTTTGATGACTTGTGACATGTGGGCTAATACTTGTGACCAGCACATGTACTTCTTTGTAGCTCTTGTGGATGCTTTCAGGTTTTTGAGTCTTAACTTGGAATGACCTCTCTGCTATCACAGGGTTAAGGCTGCATAAATAGACTTCCTCTGATCCCACCTAGGGTAAGACCGTAAGAGTCCCTTCAAAAGCATTTGGGCCATGTTGACATTGGTGTAGGTGTTGCAGAATTAGTTCCACTTGTTAGGCATATGCTAACTTTTTGGCTTATTCTAATGGCCTGGAACTTAATATCAAATATGTATACAGATTAACGATGTAATCTTTCCATTTGAAGTTCACTTATTTGAACATATAGGAAGTTGATGGAACTTATCTGAACTTAGTCTAGTTGTGTGTTGAACATTTGAACATGGGTATCCTTTTGGGAACTAATATAAAATTATTTGGACCTAGATATAATTAATAAGATTTATACACATGAAAAGAATAGAGCCTAATCTCAGATTCTGGGGGGCAAGTTCAGACTTCTTAGGATCCAGCTAATGGGAATAGTGGCTCTTAGTGAGTTAGTGATCTACTTTTAAAGACTTCACATTCTTCTTAATATGTCATCAATTCATTATGGTGTATTGCTTTTTAAGATTATTGATTGGTTTATTGGTCAAATATTATGTCTTACTTGAAGATGTTTATCTTCAGTGTACAACAGCTATAATGGGTTATGGTCCAGAGGATAACAATGCTGTGATAGAGCTAACATACAATTATGGAGTCAGTGAGTATGACAAAGGAAATGGTTATGGACAGGTAAAACTTCATTAATGAAGTTTGGGTTGAAGGATTACATCTGTCACTTGTATAGCTTGCTTGACTTTTACTATCTATAGTTACCTAATGTGACTCATCTCGTGCTGTCAGATCGCTGTTGGAACAGACAATGTTTATAAAACAGCTGAAGTAGTGAAACGCAGTGGAGGGAAAATTATACTTGATCCTGGTCCCTTGCCTGGATTAAATACGAAGATAACTGCTTGCCTGGATCCTGATGGCTGGAAGGCGGTATGATCTGATATCTCTTATATGAAACAACTTGATTCTTAGAGCATGTTTGGTTCAAGTCATGGAGTGGAAAGGGAATGAAATCAAATAGAGGAGTGAAATGGTAACAAAACTTGTTGCGTTTATTGGGTGTTTGGTTCGAACTTTGGAATGGAAAGGGAAAGGGAAAGGAAACCATCACTAACAAATGGATTTTGTTACTTGAGGGGGAAGGGAAGGTAACAAAGTAAGGGGAATATATTACCACCAAGTAATGGTAATGGATTGAGGAAGGGTTGAAGGCTTGAAGCAAACAAGAAGAAAGGGAGTAGGTAACTAGGTCTTTGATTCCGTTTCTTAGAGCCCAAAAAATGTTGAACCAAACATGCTCTTAGTTATGTACAAAAAAGTGAAATGAATGATTTAATCTTTTCGTTTACAGCTTAGAAACTTCGTGATTTGGCTTCTAGTGGCAACTTGATGGTTCAGGGAAATTATTGGATGTCCTTGTGGAACTGTTAATTTCTGATTCTTTTACAACAGTAGAGTAAAAACTGGATAGTCCTCCAGGGTTTGTCCAGGGTTATTTTTAAAACAAGTTCTTTAAGCTGTAGTTATCACTAGAGAAGTTAATAAACCTTCACTCCATCACTTCTACAACTATCTTATTTTTCCTCTTTTCAGTACTCTACCCTTCCCCCAAATATCCATCCCTAACTGGAAATAAAGCAATATTGCTGATGCAAAAAGTATGTTGCAGCTCTTTGAGGAATTTTGTTTTCCAAATAGCTCTTTAGCCAATGTAAAAAGTCTGCTCAATGTATTTAACATCTTTCCAATTAAAGGTGATTTCATCCAAACAGAAACCTTATCACATAAAATAGGACCGACAAAGTATTATTAGTATGAGGTTCATTTAGTGGCATTTTTGGCTCATCTAATGTGGTTTTAGCTTTTATTTTCTAAATGCTTAAGGCCTATTTACGTTGTGTATGAACTATGAACAACCTCGGTGATGTTGATTGCTAATTTGCGACAGGTATTTGTTGATAATATTGATTTTCTCAAGGAGCTTGAGTGACCAAGGCCTGCTACACCCATACTTTTCTATCGTCGAACAGGACTGTTCCCAGATGCTGATGCTTGGAGATTTCCATTTCAGCATCACGCCAAAGACTGTTGTATGTTGTAAAATAAGTTTATTTGTAAGTGACAAGGGAGTTGATCATAAATCTGTTTTCATTTTGCATTCATCAGAGAAATACCATCTTTTACACCAGCCAACCTGTAATTTAACTCTTACAGTAACTACTAATTAAATGCTAATGCGACAATTCAGCAGATTTTGAATTCCATCAGTCCACATTTGTTTTTCGCCTTTGTTTTTACATTCAAATTCTATAACCCTATCAGCTGTTTGTATCCCAAAGTAAGACTTCTGGTCGCTGCTGTCTTCTCTCTCTCTCCCAGGCCATGCTGGAATATCAGGGTATACTCCAGATACTATAACTGTAGGACCAATTTCTTTAGTTAAGCAAGATGAAGGTGAGCAAAACATTGCTCATAGCACATGCTAATCAAGGAAGGAGGAAATATATTGCTTACATTTCTTCTTTTTTGTGAATGCCCCTGCCATATGCCTGCTTTTGAGTTTAACAACTATCTGCTTAACACAAATGATTTAGTTATCCACTCATTGGTCATGTTTAGTTCAGAAATTCTCTCAAGTGGAGAAGTAATACACTGTATTGCCTTTCCTGTTCTTGCAGTAATAATATAAAAAATTGTATTAGTAAGTTCTACCTGCAATGTTGAATTGATGCTGAATGAGACTTGCTTCCAATGTAAATCACCTGGTGTGAAATATTGGCAAAAGGTCAGCCTAATTATCACCAGCATTTATGTTCATCTTTGAATTAGTTGTGTCATTACCTTTTCTTGTACGCTTTAGAAGTTCCCCTCCCTGCATCGTAAAGTTCATTGCGGTAATTGAGTTAGATTCTCCGCCATCTTCAGACTGGTCCTCATTTAGAGCGAGACCTGCTGCTCCATACCCCTTCTGTAATCTAGCCTTCAGAGTTGCAGCACCTCTAAGTGCTGCACGATGTGAGTAGGTGCTAGTATCAGTTTGTAAACCATTTTCTCAATGGAATCTTCTTGTTTAGTGTTTAAAATACAAAGGAATTTATTAATACATTTTGAAAAAAGCAGTTATCAATAAAAGTTCTGTTTTTATAATAGTGAGGTTTTCCTTTAGCTCAACTAAATCACATTAGATTATCTCGCTTCAAAATTACAATACCAGTAGCTGCTCCTGCTGTTAAGGTCATGATATCACCATTACTCCTTGCATTGATTGCAGAATTAACTGCTGATAGGATCTGATGATGATCAGCCCCCAATTCCTCTGCAATCTCAATGCAGTGTGATGCTACAAGGGCAGCAGCAGATGCAAGAGCAGTAGTTTCTTTCGATAGTGCTTTTGGTTGTAAAGATGACATTTCGATTGGTGTTGCATTTGAGGCTGTTAATGCTGCAACAGCGGCAGCTACACCTGCTACTGACACTGCAGCATGTAGCTGTGCATTGTGAGTTCTTGATTCATGCTTCTTTCTCTCCTTTTGATCCTTCATCCGTCTCCCCATTGTTCTCCCTTTTATTATGCTTTTGCATAGCTGCAGAAATTTGTCATGTTTTTTCCTTCTCAACTTTTATCTTTGTGAAAATAGGAATTTTAAATTAATATCAGGAATGGGAAGGAGTTACCCCATTTCTCAGTAGCTGTTGATTGGATAGGAAATCGGGGTGAAGTGCTTGATGAAGTAGGAAGAGTTCCTAGCCAAGTCAGACCCAAGTCAGAAATAGTCCGAGTAACCAAAAAGCAGAAAGGTCTATATCGCCTTCAAATTCTAAACTAGAGCATTTGTTTTTACATGACAAGGGATTTCTCAATTTCAGACTAGATCATGATAGACCGAGGAAGTTTTGTAAATAAAAACGAATTAAGCATGGTTATCAAATTAAAATACAATGTCTAAGGCAACATGTTCATCATTCTTAGAAGCTTTCAACCTCTCTTACGTGACACGCTTAAAGGACTCTTACGTGACACACTTAAAGGAGTCATGACTGTAACCTATAAGGAGTTTAGTACCTAACATGTGGCCCAGCTCTCACCACAAGAAATAATTACATAAGTGAAGAAATGATGTTGCCTTCCTTGAATTAACAAGGATGGTGACTTTGAGACGTTTACCCTATAAAGCTAGTAAAGCGGTCCTAGTGTGGCAAAGTTCAGGGTGAGTAAAATTTTGCCTTGTTAGATTATGAGGGCAAGTTTAATTTTTGATCTTTGAGGGCAAGTTTACATGCCCTCTTTGATGTTATATGCTATAGTGTCTACACTGTTTGCCTACAATAAACAGAGTTCTCATTTCTTGTCATGATAACTTGGAAGAAATAACATGATTAGGACTGAAAACGATACCTTCGTCTCATCACTCACTCTTGGAGAAATTGGAGGACTATCTCCACTTTGCGGGGGTTCTACTTGCTGCAAGACGAGAACAATATTAACAAGCAACTGACTGGAGCTTTTGTTAAAACTTAAAAGTCCTACATACTGATGTTCTTTTATCGAACTATTCTGGGTAAGATGATTATTTACCTTTGACAGCATGTTATCTTTGACATTCAGATTCAGTTCGTCAGTAAGAAATTCAAATGCTGTCTTCTCAGGCTCTCTCGGCATGTTATGGGTGGTCGAGAGAGCCTTGGAGAGCTCTGTGGCTGAAACACTCCATGATCTCGCCAAGAACTCCATGGACTCTGTTGGAGTTTCAGGTGGAGGGACAGACGTCGGGAGCCAATTAGCAGGACGATTTTCGTCTATGTTCATTAGTTTCATTGCCACACTTCTTATGCCATCCATACTTATCTCTGCACCAACAGAAGAAGAAATCATAAGATACATGAAGAAGCGTGAACTTTGCCTAACATACTTTGATTGTGTTAATAAATTTGGTAATGTAAATTTACTGCAATCCCCTTTCAGACGGCCCTAATTACACCAGCAAGAATCAAACCCTTGCCGCGGAAAAGGTGAAGAGTGTTACCTTTCATAGTAGCTGACCAGTATTTGTAACTATAGCAAGATGAAGAGTTTTACAAGGGGAGTTTGATATATATGCTGATTCTACGAGCTCTAATAGTGAAGGTAAAGAAGTGTAATTATATAACGTTATTCTATATCTAGTTGAAAAGACAGAATTAAAGATTGATCAACTTTTTCCAGAGACTATATTCATTATTCAGTGATAAGAGTTTACTTTGAGCATGCTTTTCACTAGTGAAAGAGCAAAAGGCCTGTTTTCAAGTCTTGAGCGGCGAGATACTTGATGACTAAGGGGCCTTCATTGTTACCATTATCGTTGATTAAAGTAACAATTTGAGGGCCCCTCTTTTCTTCATATGTTAATGGTAAATGGTGTGTACGAAGTTCTATGCAACTGCTATGTTTAGTTTGATAAATTTTTATGCTTTTGCAGGTTTTGGATTCTGGAATTCTTTTGTCTCGCTCATTTGACCTGGTTTGTGCACGTCTGGTTTTGTGATTCGTTGGGTTAGAGTTAGTGCATGGCGTTAAAGCGTCACTGTACAAACTGCATAAAGAATGAAGAATGAGGTATGTTCTATGAACTTAGCTATTTGTCATTCGTTGGATTAGACTTATGCTCTAATATTTATTTGCTTGGAATGTTTTTCTCTGTTTTATATTATCTGACTATCTGAGTACTTAACTAATTATTCTATGATTATATTAGTTTCGTTATAAGTTTAAACAAAATTAAGTGGAGAGGTAGTAAGTGAGAGTGGCACTATGTGGTATGAGAGAGATAGGGAGGAAAAAAAAACCCGAAATTAGGTAAATATACAAATATTAAGTTGTGGAACAATTAGTTTTAGTAAGTGTTAAATTAATGCGGGTAACAACATTGTTTGCCGTTTAGGAATTGGGGTTGACTCAAGTGGTGAGCTTTCTCATCTTCCCTAGCAAGGTTTGGGGTTCAATTCCTACCCCAATCATTTGCTTGGGATTTAAGGAGGAGGAGGATTGGGGGATGTCTGGCTTGTAATGGGCCTATGGGTGGGGACCTTGTGTGGGGATAGCCTAGAGAAATTCTTCTTACTAATTTTTTTTTAAAAAAGTGTTAAATTAATGGATTTGTGGGTGGGGGTCCTATGCATGGGCAACCCAAATGATTTTTTCTTATCTATTTTTTTAAAAAAATGTTAAATTAATTGCGAAACAAATAAAGTTTATGTTATCAAAATTGTGGACCAGTGCCTTCAAAATACGGACAATTGGTAGTGTAATTAAAATAGATAAAGGTGAAGTAAATCATTTGTTTCATGCTCAAGTATACTCCAAATACAAAGTAGCTTCACGGGAACAATTTTATTAAACATGATTATTGAATAAACAAAGTCTTAGTGGGTAAAAAAAGATGTGAGGTCCTTAAATTCAGCAAACCCGAAAAGCAGGCGCAACAAATCGCAATTTTGTGCTTTAATCATCGCTCTTCGAAGCTTAATTAAGCCGTAATGGTGCCAAGCCCCAGTGCATTCAACTTTCCAATGCTAAGCTTTACCCTAACAAAAATTATTAAAAGATACGGTCTAATTTTAATATTAAAGTAGACCTATTTATTACATGGATTAAACTAGTCACAGAAGAAATTAAACTAGTCGTTATTGGACTAATTCTCTTTTTATTATTGGGCTTACCGTTACCTAATTTTAATTTAAAAGTAGGTGGTCTCTTACAAGACAAAACAAAATTGCTTCTTTAAATCTGGATGTTGCTTGGTGGATACTATTACTCCCAACATCTGGATATGATTGCCAATACACTATTTCAGAATGTTATGGCTTCTTTTTTATATCATCTAAGTTATGTAAGAAGTTGATATTTACGCCTTTTATTATATTCATCACTTTGACTTTTGCACACTTTATATAGTATTGATTTTCATTGGAATTTTTTCAGTTTAGAACAGACTATTATGTAAGATTTTATTGAATTTATCTCAATGTATACATATAAAATATCAGTTTTCGGTAATTTTTACTAGATTATTAGAAATATTAAGATTTAAAGATTATGTGTTGATAAATGTGAAACTCAAAGCATAGCAACTAATATTGATGTGAAGGAATGTAAAATACTTACGACTATTACAAGTATCAATATATATGTGAGACGAGACTATATTTAAACAACTAATTTAAACGTTGACAACTAACAACTAGTCAACTACTAGTTTACAGCTAACAGTTACTACAACAATTATCCGCTATCTACTTATAGGGTGGTCTAGGAAAATGACAAAATTACTATGTAGTGAAATTGTAACACTGACATTAGTAA
Source organism: Beta vulgaris subsp. vulgaris (assembly GCF_026745355.1). Classification (NCBI taxonomy): domain Eukaryota; kingdom Viridiplantae; phylum Streptophyta; class Magnoliopsida; order Caryophyllales; family Amaranthaceae; genus Beta; species Beta vulgaris. The sequence continues at coordinate 45,705,942 of NC_079203.1, forward strand.
CTCCTATCCAATTTAACAGTAAGATAGGCCGTAGGTAGGATGACCATGTTTCGTTATGTACTTACGTTCCCTGCATACAATTAATCATCGTAAGGCCAGCGTAATGCAAAAAAAAAAAAAAAAAAAACAATTGACAATTGACAAATGACAAATGACAAAATGTCTTAATGCTATTACATGTATCAAATATACTCCAACTACTTGGAAGTGGCAAACCGAATGATTACGTTGCAATATGCTTTTCTTGATGACCCGTGTGGGTTTTACGTTGTATTAGTATGCGCAAATGATCTTATTTTAAGGGATGCGCAAGTGATCTTGGTCTTTCATCACTTAATTGTTCCATAGAAGTGTATAAAACTAGTCTTAATTAGGTCAAAAAAATTTATATACTTAGCGAGTCAATTACTTAATTTTATTCAAGTAATCAGGTGTAAATACCTTAGATATATAGATATTAATGAGTAATTAAATTAATTCAGCAGCAGAATTTTTTAAATTTAGGTTGCCTAGTTTCAGTGAGTGATTAAACCTTGATGTCCTTGAATAGATGTAGCATTCTTTATCTTGAATCTCAATTCATAATATTGTCATCTTAAAGTAAAAAATTTGACCTCTACAATAATTTTAAAGGGCTGCTTAGAAAATAATTTGAAAGGATTGATAGAAGTGCCAATTACACATTAATATGTAAGAAACATTAACCAGTAGTGTTTGAATCCTTATCTCAAAAGAAAAAGGTGGTAGCTCAGTAGATTATCCTGAATCTTAGGGTTTTGCCAAGTACTCAAATCCTCATTCCAATAATATGTTGAAGATTTCACTTATAGTAGCAGTGAACCTTTAGGTATGTTGTGTTATGGGTCGTTAAGTCTTAGTTACCTAAACTATGAGTTGGTGTGTCTAGCAGACTAGTAACCTGACAAGAGTTTCTTTAGGACACTGATCCCTCCTAATAAAACAAAATGTAGAAAACATTGACAATGATTTTTCTAGCTATGGTCGTTCATTTTCATAGGTCCTAACTATTGTTTGCGTATGGGTAGCCCAAGTTTGGAAAAGCCTTTCCAAATTTGCTTTATGACCTGAAGGGCTGAAGTAACCTAGACCATGGCATGGTTCTATATTCCACCAACTTAATGTCATAAGAAAAATGGATGAAGATTCCAAAATCAGAAAACATAACAATTAAGCACTCTTTCAAAAAAAAAAAAAAAGCACCAATTATTCAAATTAAGGATAGAAACGCATGCAGGGAGAAGACAATGTGGAAGGGGGAGCGAGCAGATGAGAAAATAATCATGAAAAAAAAGTTCTTGTCACATATAACTCTGATGATTAGATGTTCGACCCTCAACCTTTGGAAATGGAAAATGATTTTTGGCCAGTTCTTTACCTTTAAATGAAGCATCCGGAGCGAGAGAATTAGTCATTACTATCGACGGTGGATACATTGGTTGTTCACCAAAGAAACTCCGATGGGGTTTCAATTGTCTGACCATCATCATGCTGTTACATATAAATTTTTACAATCTAATGAATTTTTTATAGAAATTATAAAATTGTAGTTCGTCTATAAAAAACCATCTTATTTTATTATTTAGAGTAAAGAGATAATTTGAAATGAAATAAAAACAAATAACGACCCCTTAAAAATAAATAGTGAGACGGTTTTAGTGTTTTACAATAAAGTTGTTTCATTTGAAAATTATATCAATTATTACAAAATTTTGGAGCTTATCTATTCTTCAAGTTGTAGTTCACACTTGACACAAGACTCAAAATCAATTGTCATACCAACATAATGGCTGTAAATCTATAATGAAGGAATACATTTTGATTCTCTAGCATTCCTATATGAACGGGGTTGTTAGCAAGGACAACCTTTAGGATCTTATGATTTTTCCAATAAAATGGCCAACTGAAATATTGAAAATTGAAAAAAGATGGTTTCAATAAATATTGTTAGGAAATTGGTGTTGTAGTTTGATTAATGCGGAACAGAAAATCAATAAAATAATAAAGGTGAGAAAACTATAAAGATGAACAAACAAAGAACACAAGGATTTACGTGGTTCACTCAAATCTGACCTACGTCCACAGGTGGGGGATTAGAGTTTCTTCACTATAATGGAGAAAGGAGTCCTAAATTCTAAAGGCTAAAAGTGTTTCATAAGTTGTGTGTCAATAATGAGCACCAAGAGGTCCTTTTATATCATAAGGAACCCTGCACAAAATACCCTAGAATATACTCCGCACAAAACCCTAAATAAGAAAAACTAATTTACACACGTATCTCGCAAACCGCGAGTCGCGGTCTGCTCTCGATAGTGCTTCGTAAAACTGGCGTAACTTTCTCGTTTCTCAGTGGAATTGGGCATATGACCTATCTGGAAAGCTCTTTGAACAAGCTATCACCTCCAATTTGAATCACATTAAAACCATTTATAGATTGAGAGATATGTGCATTCAAAGTTAGGCTATGTCATTCACAAGATTTCAAGTCATATATAACAAATATCTTTCTTAAAATGTCATTAAGTATATCTTGTTTTCCCCTAAATAAAAAAAAAGTATATCTTGTAATACTCATATCTATAAAAAAAAAAGTATATCTTGTTTTTCCCTAAATATCTTTCATATGTTTTCAGCGTCGTCCTACCTAATATTATTAGATCCGCATTTTGAATTGTTGAGGTGTTACATTGCATTTTCTTCACCTTAAAAAAACCAAGTTTCAAGGTTGATAGGGTTGAATAAGATGTAATTATAAGCTAGTTTCAAGGTTAACCAAATGTGTTTTCTATTCACCTTATTAAGAAAATAAGTTTCAAGGTTAACCAAATGTGTTTTCTATTCACCTTATTAAGAAAATAAGTTTCAAGTTTAATAAGTTCAATTAAATTCTAACACTTCATGAAATAAGTTTGAATAACTTCTGATAAGTTCAATCTGATAAGGTGAGTGAACGCACAACTCTCTACGTCTAATCAAGTGTAATAAGTTCAATTCTAATGAAGAGAATGCACCTTAACTCCTTAAGTGAGGAATATCATTTTCAAACAAGATCAAATTGTCACATAACGCTCTCACAAATATATTCAATGAGCCTCCCTTTAGTCATCCTCATATTATATTACTCCCTCCGTCCCAAAATATAGTTCCCATTTCTATTTTTGGTGTCCCAAAATATAGTTCCCATTTCTATATTTAGTTCCACATTTTTCCGTAATTTGTCTAGAAAAACTGTGTCCCATCATTTATTTTCTTCTTGAAATTTGTTTTTTCCTTTGTTTATTCAACCAAAATGTTATAATTAATGCTCTTTCACCAATTATTCTCCACTCTCTCTCTTAAAATCATCTTTTCCCATACAACATTTATTTAAATAAACAAAAAATCTTTACTATCCCTTTTAGATTCTACTCGCATAAATTACCGTGAAAAAAGAGAAATGGAAACTATATTTTGGGACGGAGGGAGTATAAGAAAAGATATACTATAATCATTACAAATTTCATATGGCAAACATTAATGATTTAGCAACATTATACAATTTATTATTCTAATTCTCCAAACTAAATTCTAAAAAAAAAGAAAGGCAAACTAACTTCAAAAACTAAAAACTAAAAATTCAACCATGTATTATTTTTTGATCCATATAAGTGATGAATACAGTGCAAAATACAAAGAAAATAAGGGAAAATTCGAATATATGACCTATTGTCCAACCATATGGGTGTATGACTAATCCACAATTTGTTTCCCCCAAAACAACTCGAGGACCTCGTGCACCTTGAACTATACAAGCTACTTCAACATTGTCACCATCCTTGTTTGTGCTGATAAAGAAAAAACATTGTCACCATTGTTGTAATATGTAGGTGCAGCAGCTCAATGCAAAAACTTCAATGGAGGATTTCATTTCAGATCGCAGCATGATGAGGGAACCTCTCTTGGGCACTTCCAAGGGTGGCTTAAGGACCCTCCCTTTCATTTTAGGTAATGCCCAAATCATTCTTGATTTCTTGGTTCTGTTAAATTGCCCAGTTTTTTTTGGGTTAGCACACCAGCTGTTTGATAAAATGCGCAAGTTGATTTTTCTGAATTTTGTCGGGTAAATTTTTTGATGTTGCAGCAAATGAGGCATTTGAGAAAGCTGCAAGTTATGGGCTTTTGCCCAATATGATATTGTATTTGATGGGAGGATATGGTATGGAATTGGCAACTGGGTCTAATTTTATCTTCTTCTTGAGTGCTGCCACCAATTTGACCCCTGTTATTGGTGCTTTTCTTGCTGATTCTTTTGTGGGTCGATTTTGGATGATTGGATTTGGTTCCATTATTAGTTTTCTGGTATTCTTCTTCTTTCCTTTGTTTGCTTTTATATTTTGTTTAAATGTTGTTTCAGTATTTTTGTAAGAACATTAAAAGAAGGATCAGGAAAGAATTATTGAATTTTCTTTCTGCCTAATAGATAAGCAAAGAAGGGTATAGAAGTGTATTAGAATTATCTATTGCCCATAAGATGCATTTGTAAGAAAAATGTGTCTTTTTTTGGACCAAAATAGTTCAAAGTGAAGTTCATTAACAACTTACAGTGTGGAGGACTGATAATAATAATTTCTTGTAAGACATTATTATTTATTTATATGAATAGTACTATTGTAGGATCCACTCCTTGAAATAAAATTTTTATCCTGTATTAACGATAGATTATTGTACGTCTGTCTCGTATAAGATTTTTTGTAGTTGATATATCCATCCCCCGCCCCCCTCTCCCCCTTTCCTGACAATGGAAAGAGTTGGAGTTTGGAGGTAAAGTTTTCCTTCATTTCATATCAATCCCTTTTAGGCTGTCAATGACTTAAAGGTCGCTCTCAACGTTGGTAACAAGTGTTTCAAAGCACGCAAGTAGTTGATTATGGTATCTTACACATTAATTTGCTATCAGCAATCAGCATTGCTCATATAATCTGGGATATCTGCTAAATTACATGGTAAAGGTTATAAGGATTGTGCGAATTGCAGGCAATTGGGTTCAAACCCCATTTTTGTTGGCCTATTAATTAATCATGCGTCTCCCTGTTAAAGTCCATCCTTCCCCTCCCTCTTCCTAGAGAAAAAGGAAAACATTATGTGAGGAAGTTGTCAGTCAGGACTTCTAATCTCTGTTATCTCCTTTCACAATTCTCCATGAACTTAATCTTGCTAGTGGCATTATCAAAAGTAAAGAAGATGCTTCTATTAGCAAATTCTTATGAAAGCTTTACACACTCTTTTCTAGTTGTATACACAAAAGAAAACTTGGCGTCCTTAACAAATGTCTGAATATCTCTCTTTTCTGCTTTGAAATTACAAAGTGTCAAAGACTATGGCTATTTGGCTAAAGTTTGGTTCCTTGAGTATTGCAGGGGAATTTTCATAGCTTCATTCGGTATAGGACCCACAGCCCTCCTATCTCTTATTTAGCTAACCAGAAGTTTGCCAAATTGAGTTTTTCAAATACAAACTTCTACAGTATATACCCCCTAGGCCACTGCAGTTATTTTTCTAGACAGTATACCTTGAATTTAATGAGGTCTAGATTGATTGTTATTAGACCCATTTACAACCAAACTTCTAGCTTGCAAACACTACAGAAAATAAAGGACAATGCTAAATATTGCAGGGCATGATTCTTCTTTGGTTGACAGCTATTATCCCTGGTGCAAGGCCATGTGATGAGTCTGGTTCTGAGTGCACGTCCTGGAATATATTCCAATTTACACTTCTAGCATCTTCGTTCGCTCTTATGTCAATTGGAGCTGGTGGTATCAGGTCATCTTCCTTAGCGTTTGGTGCTGATCAATTGCTCACGAGAGATGATCTTGGAAATGCAGGCATTTTGGAGAGGTTCTTCAACTGGTATTATTTTGCTGCCTCTGCTGCAGTTGTGGTTGCTTTGACTTTGGTGGTGTATATTCAAGAACAATTTGGGTGGAAAGTTGGTTTTGGAGTTCCAGTCATGCTCATGTTGCTGTCTTCTCTTTCGTTCTTCTTGGCTTCTCCCTTCTACGTCAAGTTGAAGGCCAAGGCAGGGTCCTTTGTATCATTTGCTCAAGTTTTGATTGCTTCATGGAGAAAGAGAAGTTTGCATTTATCAGAAAGCGCAGACGAAGTGTACTATCCGAAGAAGGGCTCAAGACCAACTAGGCCGAGTGACAAACTTAGGTATCCATCCCTCTCATATTCATTTAAGAACTTCTGTTATCCAAAATAAGGAATTTAACGAGTTAAGGGTTTGTTTATTTTGGGTGTAAGCTGATGCGATGGGAACTATATGAAGAAAAAGAAATTGCAATGAGGTGTTGTTACATTTCCGTGGAATTTCAAATTTTCTCTGAGTTCACATGGGACATGGGAGGTGCTAATTCTCTGGGCTCCTTTGGTAGCCGGTAATAAGAAGTGGTAAAATGTAATTAATTCATTTGTAATTGTGTAAAGAATTCCATGCTAATGTCCATGGTAATGAAACTTCAACCCCATACATATACTTCTTTTTAGAATCTCTAGTATCACTCAATACAACCTTTAAATTGGATTGGATGGTGATGAAAATTTATATATAAAAAGGGATATTTAGGATGCACAAAGATCATCATGGACATTGGGATGAGATTTTACCTACCATATTGACCTATAATAATATTCTCATTACCACCATTTATTACCACCTACCAAACAAGTTGTATATGTTAGTGGGGTTAATATTGCCTACATATTCTTAAATCTTATAGTTTAGAAGTTTATTTATGACCCGTCAACAAAATTAAACTTATCCGGAAAAAGATAAACTACAAAAATATCTGAATATTCACAAGTCATAACTGCCCTGAAGCTCAACTTTCTATTATTTCCGCTTCTTACTCTGGGAAATTGAGATACATTTTTCACTGAGACTGTTCTACTTCCTAGGTTCTTAAATAAGGCTTGCATTGTTGGAAATGCACAGGAGGAACTTACACCAGATGGAAATGCTTCTGATCCTTGGAGACTATGTACCATTGATCAGGTGGAAGAGCTGAAAGCCCTCATAAAGGTGATTCCAATGTGGTCAACAGGAGTTGTGATGTCAGTAACTATCAGCCAGACTACATTTCCTGTCCTACAAGCAGGATCTATGGATCGTCACATCATCTCATACTTTGAAGTTCCAGCTGGCTCCTTCGCAACATTCACAATCATCTCAATATTATTATGGATTGGCACTTATGATCGCATTATTATACCTTTAGCCGCAAGAATAATGGGAAAGCCAGCTCGACTGAGTGTCAGAAAACGTATGGGGATTGGCCTCATTCTCTCGTCCATGTCAATGGTTGTGTGTGCCATAATAGAGGGTGTCCGGCGTGAGACAGCTATTAAGGAAGGATTTTCAGATGATCCAAAAGGGGTGACGGACATGTCAGCTTACTGGTTGCTGATTCATCATATGGTTTCTGGCATGGCTGAGGCTCTTTTTGCAGTTGGGCAAAATGAATTTTTCTATTCAGAATTTCCAAAGAGCATGGCGAGTGTGGCAACAAATCTTTATGGTGTGGGCATGTCTGTGGCAAGTCTGATTGCAAGTTTGATCATGAGTAGCATCGACAGCATTACGAGCAGAGATGGAAAAGAGAGTTGGGTATCAAGCAACATAAACAAGGCTCATTTTGATTACTATTATTGGTTCCTTGCTGGTTTGAGCATAGTGAATTTCTTTTACTATCTTCTCTGCAGTAGAGCTTATGGCCCGTCTTTAGGCGAGCAGAACAGATTTTGGGATGACGAGGAGATTGTAAATGAATGATGGTTAGATAGAAATTTTAGGCCCATCTCCTCTCACATGAGAATTAATGAGAGTTGTGACCTCCTATAAGCTTGAGACCCTTTCACATAACAGATGAAAATGAATTGATTGTGATTTAGTGCTAAGGTCAAATATAGCGTACACTTCTATATATGTTGATATACATGTGTTGTATAAATATATTAGTGTTTAATCTACACTCTTTAAAAGGTAAATTTTCATTTTAAATTGTGAGATTTAGGTTATATTTTCATGTTGATAAACAATAATTTGGGATTTACTAAATGTCGTCCGTATTTACTAAATATTGTTCGTATTTTTATACGAAATTTGTATGTTTTTTCAAAATTATTAAAATTTAATTATTTTTTTAGCATGAACCTAATCGATTTTTTATTCCACCATAATGGAAACGACCATTTTTTTTGGTTCCACCGTGGTTGCAAAAATAAAATATTTGGTTTAACCAATGAGGAATCGGATTTTTTTTAATTCTACCTTGGTAGAACTGAAAAAATGTTTCGGTTTCACCTTCGTGGAAACGAAATTTCATTCTGGTTCCACCATTGAAAGTGAAAAAAAAGAAAATTTTCGAATTTTCACAATATTGGAGAAAGAGGGAGAAGAAGAAAAGGTGGGGGATGCAGGGGAAGTACGCGGAGAGGGGGGTTGTGAGGGTTGGGCGGTTGTGGGGGTTGGGGTGTTGGGCGGTTGCGGGGTGGGGGGACTGCAGAGACAAAGGTAGAGGAGAGGGGCGAGGGGGTGGTGGGAAGGGGGAGAGGAAGGAGGCGTCAAGGTGATGGTGGGGCGGAGGGGGGTGGGGGTGGCTAGTGGCTTGCGGGGGTGGGGTGGCTGGCAGGGAAGTGAACCAACAACACTTAGGGTTAGTGCTGGGTTGGGAGGCTGTAGGCTAGCAGGGTGGGGGTCGGCTGGCGGAGGGGGGTCGACTAGGGCTAGCAGGGGTGGGTTGGTTGGCAAGGGGATGGGTAGTGGTGGTTAGGTTGTGGAAGAAGAAGTAGGGGGAGAAAAAAGAAAAATTGCCGTATAAATACGGACGATATATTGTAAATACGAACGACAAATAACATGAGCGTTCATCATGAAATCGATTGAAGTTCAAGTTTAATTAAGTCCTATTGAAAGTCTAACAAAGTTGAATACTCAACGGATTCAAACCTTATTTCATAAGTATAAACATTTAATCAGGTCATTGAAAGTTCAATTAACAACTATAATAAATTAGAATTTAGCCTTGTGTATGTTCTACTACTGCTCTCTATCGTGTTCCTCGAATCGGTTCTTCCTAGATATTTGTAAAAGTACAAAGAAGTTTGGCGTTAACGGTTTTATTTTGAGATTCAATTCTATCATCCAAGTTTTCATCGTAGCGTTTGTACAACCAAGTAGAAGTGCACATCTTAAACTACCAAATACAAACACAATGTAGTTTCCCCGTTGCAGAAACTGATCATGTCCAGCACTGAGGTAATCATAAGAAGCAGAGTCAATTCACAGATTACTCCATAACGTTTCTCAAAGCTACACTAATAGGCAATGCGAAGATTCAATCAAATGATTTCACATCCTCTTTGGCTTGTCTTGTGCAGCTTCTTCAACTCGTTTCCCGCCAATCTTGCATCGATAATGATCAAATCAGTAAACAATAGAGAAAGATAACACGAAGATAGGTGGGAAGAAAGAGTATGAGAAATGAGGGTCAGGAAATGAGAGAGAAATAATCAAATGAACGTAGTAAAATAAAAGCAGTTCAACTATAACTGTCGAAAATTATTTATAAGATATGTATTATGATAAGTGCATAACAATTAACAAGCTGACCTACTGACATTTATCTAGGCAAACATAATCTTTATGACACAAGTAGGAGAGGAGGTTGTTGCAAATCAGACATATCGTGCAAGATCTTGTATGTGGATAAGGTGGGGTGAAGGACTGCTGACTGCTGAGCACATCCAACAACATAATAGTGTATTTGGATAATAACAGTGGACGGATGGGGAGGGAAGGGGAAGGGAAGGTTGTCGCAAATCATACTCATCGTGCAAAATCTAATAACGGTGTTTGCACATGTTGCAGCTAACAAAAAAAACTACGGAAGAGTGGTTCAAATGGAGTGATAGGGGTCGTTGACCAGATGTATAGAAGTGTATTTGGGTAACAATGGTGCATGGATGGTGAGGGGGTTAGTATTCACTTTTCTTCATGACCTCTCATCCAAATGCATAACAAGTTCAAAGAAAATTATTATTCCGAGTGTTGTGATCATTAGCGATTAATCTCGACAAAAACTTCTTGACACGCAAGGCTCACACTCAAAGATAAACTTCTGACATGCAAGGCTCACAGCTTTGATTTACTGAAAGACGATGAGCAAGCAACTAAATCCAAACAGAAAAGACAATGCAGGCATACTTTTCTAGGTTCAAAGGGGAAACCAATTACAAAAGAAGAGGAATACAATACCTTATCCATGAGCCAATAGCAAATTGTTGGCATGTACTGGGCCACATACATCACAGCAAGCGCGGGCTGACAATGTAAACGGAAATTTAGCATCCATTGCGAAGAAGTGCCAATTAAATGAACAATCATGAATATGTTGGATGAATTTAGATGATTCTCTACTTAGGAGGGACTTACTTGATAACATATCCATACTTCCTTCAAACCGTTACTAGCAGCAATTGCTATCAACTGTGCACACCTTTCTCCAGAAACACTCTTCTGCAGCTGTTTAGAAAAGAAAAAGAATTCCAAATCAGAATATCAACATATTATATCATATGAAAAATCGATAAATACAACCAAGGTGCTGCCGTAAATGGAACGCGGATTAGAGATAGATGAATGTATCATCAATACACTAATGGCTCGTTTAGTAGCTAGTTGTAATAGCAGTAGTAATTATAACAAACCTGCATGTAAATCATGAAGAAAGTCTCATGCAAATGTGCATGGTAATGCTTGTCCATCATGAAGTACTTGTTTTTCATCATAAATTTTCATTATCATTCACTACCACTTTAGAGGTGTTCTTGCATAGTAATAGAAATTTGAGAAGGAAAACATATGCTTGGGATGAAGTTCTATAGCCATGGACATTGGCATGAGACTTCTTTTCTTATAAAATTGCATAAAAATTTACTATCATAACCACAATATATTACCGACTACCACAAGGGCTGTAAAAGAAATACAAGGAATGTACCATCATTGCATTAAAACTAAAAGGGGTAAGGGCAGTAGCGCATAAGGCGTTAAGTAACCCAATTCATACACCATAACGGCGAGGGGAGAAGAGTGACTAATTAATGATCGTGGCAATGGAAACACAAGCATCATGTATACAAGGTTTCACTTTCAACTAACTAAGAACGATCATTACGCATTACACTAACAAATTGTGTATATACACAGTCAGAAGAGCAAATAGAAGTATAAGTTCACACATCAAGCACCTCGGTAGGATATTTGCTTCACCCCTACAAAATAACCAAGCTCATTTCCTAGCATAGTAGCAATAACATCAACTTGCTAATGTAGTTGCCAACCTATTGCATAACAACAAGATTTCTCAATGCATAGGACAGTACTAAATGCATAACAGAATTAATAATAGCACTAACCTTGGAGGTCTTTGCTTGCGCTGTGCTCCCTACTTGACCATTTTTTGGGGGGGCTGTTGGTCCAGGACAAACAACAGTGACCCTAATTCCTTTCTGAAAGAGCTGTACGTGCAAAACAAGCCAAGTTCAAGATCTCAAGAAAACTGAGTGTGTATGCACAA